>NC_090732.1:106331134-106353634 GCF_036898095.1 Palaemon carinicauda
AAAGTGGTCATCGAAGGGCTACTCACCTTGCTGGGAGAACATGAAGAACTCAGAGACAAGACTGAATGGCTGCATTCATATAGGAACATTCTCAAGGGCAGACAAGTGGTGGTTAGGCACTGTATGTGAAAAGAGATTCGTCTGGTCTCTAAGGTATGAAGTAAGTAAGTATTCGTGTAGGAATATTACATTGCACAGGTGAGTATATAATAAGGGTTGAAACCTTAGTAATCTTCATCGAATATAATAGGAAGTGGATAATAAAACTATGACAGTCGTGTATTTCATAGTATAAGTAGGAGCAGATTGAGACGCACAAGTAATAAAATAGAAATTTTATTTCACAATTGCAGAATATGTTAATTAAATGCAATAAATATGTAAAAGTAATTTACAACAAATTATAATGTACATAGTAATGAAAGACTTGCTCTTGAATCTGAAAGAGAATTTCAAATTATTAGTAGGCACTCGTTCCAGAGGAACATCAGTCTTTTAAAATTAAAACACATCATGCTCTAGGCATGCGGCACTCGTGTGACGACTATGACATTTCACCTGGGAGAAGAACAGTATATGAAAAAGCACTAAGTGTCTTTGAAATCACTAAGTATCACGCGAGGGTCAACAAAGGCACCCGAGGAGTTAGAGTCCCAAGTAACTCACTGTTCTATGCAGAGTTAGGTGCAGGTTTCATAACACTACCTGCGGCTACCACAAAATGTTTGATTTCATGCACTTGTTTCGCATAATGTTTGAAGAAAACACGCGAGGATTTCCAGCCTGTGAAACTCTTAAGGCTTTCGAAATCCATACTCTGAAAGAAATTCAGAGACGATGCAACTTTTCTAGGATCGTGACCAGCGGGTGTACTGTCAGGATCCGCTCTGCGAATGAAGTAGGTGATTTTCGCTCTTAGTTGTTTCAGTGACAGGTCGCTGCCCGATGTTTTTCCTTTGAAGAGTTGGCCTCCACCAAAGTCCGAAGTTCTACGAAGATAGACCTTATGGTTCTCTACTGGACATAGAGAGGCATCTTCTTTCAGGGGGCATATTCTCCAAGGGCCCCATCTTTTGGTGGGTAATTCGTTTTTGGCGAAAAACGTCGGATCCGGGAAGAGGGTAAGGTCACCTGAATCTGAAAACAGAATGTGGCCCTCGTCCCTTGATAATGCTACTATTTCGCTGACTCGGGCTCCTGAGGCAAGAGCAAAAGGAAAAATAACTTTTTGAGTCAGATCCTTGAGAGGGCACGAATCATTGTCCAAGTTGGAGGCAAAATGGAGCACCTTGTCCAGGGACCAGGAGATCGGTTTTGGTGGGGGTGCTGGGCGTAGACGAGCGCATGCCTTCGGCAGTTTATTGAAGATGTTGTTGGACAGATCAATCTGGAAGGCATACATCAGTGGTCTAGTCAAGGCCGATTTGCAAGTAGAAATCGTGTTGGCTGCCAAGCCCTGTCCATGAAGGTGAATGAAGAAGGACATGCAAAAATCGATGGTGATTTCCATAGGATTTTTTGCCTTGACGAATGAGACCCATTTTCTCCAGGATGATTCGTATTGCCGTCGTGTGGAATCGGTCTTGTATTCCTCGAGGAAGTCAAGACTTTTCTTCGAGATCCCAAACCTTTTCTTCGCGGCTAGGGAGAGAAAATCATGAGATGAAGGTCCCTGACTTTCGATGATGAAGCGAAGACAGTCGACTTCTGTACTTGCTGGGAGAGAACTAGGCCCGGGAGAGGGATCAGCGTGGGCTGCAGCTCCAGGACCAGGGGGTACCAATTGCTCCGGGGCCACTTGGGAGCCACTAGGGTCGCTGTCCCTTTGAAGGTTCTCAGCTTGGAGAGGACTTTCAGCAGAAGGTTGTTGGGAGGGAACAGGTAGATCTAGGACCATCTGTTCCATTCCAGTGACATGGCGTCCACTGCTTCTGCCTTGGGGTCCTCGTACGGGGCCACATATCGAGGAAGTTGATTGTTGTCGCTCGTTGCGAAGAGATCGATCTGAAGTTCTGGGACTTGGTGAGAGATGAAGGAGAATGATCTTGCGTTTAGAGACCATTCCGACTCTATCGGGCTTGTCCGGGATAGAGCGTCCGCCGTCACGTTGCGGAATCCTTGTAGGTGAACTGCAGACAGGTGCCATTTCTTCTTTTCTGCCAGACGGAAGATTGTTAGAAGCACCTGATTTATCTGGGGCGATCTTGAGCCTTGGCGATTGAGACATCGAACTACCACCGAGTTGTCTAGGGTTAGACGAATATAGATCGAGGGAGGCGGGGAGAGTTTCTTCAGAGTTAGAAGGACCGCCATGGCCTCCAAGATGTTGATGTGAAACGTCTTGACTAGGGGAGACCATGTGCCTTGAGCCTGTTTTTGGTGGGAGTGACCTCCCCAACCCTCCATGTGTGGATGTTGAGTGATGGAGGTGGGTGTTGAAGAGGGATGGACCTTTTCAGGGCCTTTGCTTCCGACCACGGCTTGAGGAGCAGCCGAAGTCTGTTTGGGAGCCCTCTCTTGAGGTCTCTTCGAGCGATGAATGCGGAACGTCTCCAGACTCCCACGGCATCCTTTAGCTGTGCGCGTAGCACTGGGTTTGTCACTGAGGCGAACTGTAGAGAGCCTAGAACTCGTTCCTGCTGACGTCTTGAGATCCGTTTGGATTTCAGCAGTCGCTTGACAGACCCTGCTATTTCCTTCCTTTTCTTCTGGGGTATGGAAAGGCGGTGTGACTGAAGGTTCCGCTGGATTCTTAACCATTGGAACTTCTGAGCTGGAGAGAGGCGAGATTTCTTCACATTTATCTTGAATCCCAGGTGTTCTAGGAACTGGGTGACTTTGTTGAAGGATTTTAAACAATCTGAGCTTGTCGGAGTCCTTCTTGGGGACGCAAAACAGTCTCCCTTGGAACCTGGTTAACTTTACCCTCCTTATCACCTTCTTGTTCATGAGATCTAGGACATATTCTTCCAGAAGGGGGGTTGATTGTTGGAAGAATTGCTTAAAGGTTGGGGGTGGTTCAGTCCAACTCCAGCCTAGACCCTTCTTGACGATGCTGTGTGCCCAGGGATCGAAGCTCCAACGATACCTGAATTGGCGGAGTCTTCCTCCCACCGGGAGCCCTTCATTGCTTCTGGTGTCCCGAGGGTTTACTGCCTCGGCCGCCACCTCCCCTTTCTCCTCTGCCTCTGGAGGGACGGCGAGATGCGTCTCTGCCTGCACCTCTGCTTGAGCCTCTACCTTTGGGACGAAAGTTAGTCGTCTGTTGCTCGAAAGCAGGGGTGAAAACCGGCGACTGGGACAAGACCGTTTGGGTGACCAGCTGAAAGGTCTGCTGTGGCTGAGCTGCCACTTGGGGAGTAGCGGGTCCCGGAAACTGCCGTCTCTGTTGACGTTGCTGGGGTTTTTGCTTGGAGGATTTCCTCTTAGGTTGAGGGCTGTAGTCCTGAGAGGATTCCTGTTCTCCGTTGCGGCCTTGTCGGTGATCTCTTTCACAAGGTCAGAGGGAAAGAGGTGCTTACCCCAGATGTTGGAGGAAATCAGCCTCCGGGGTTCATGTCTCACTGTGGCACTTGAGAACACGAATTCACAACAGGCTCTCCGAGCCTTCATGAAGCTGTACAAGTCCTTAACTACAGTCGCCAAATGCGTTTTGGCGAGCGCCATGTAGTGGTCGGGGACTCTAGTGTCACCGGCCATGACGTCAAGCTGTACCTGGAGGGACATGGATGCGGCGAGCCTTTCCTTCGTGTCTTGTTCCTGACGAAGGAGATGGTCATTAAGTTTCGGGAGGTCTTCGTTAAACTGACGTCCAGCAACGTCAGGATCTAGTTTCCCCACCACGAAGGTATGCTGGACATCTTTCCAGTGTCAAACATCGGGGGGAGTAATCAGGGAGAAGGGTCTGCACTCCTCCAGTGCAGGGCAAGGTTTCCCTTCTTCCACTGCCTTGTGTACCGCAGCGAAGGCCTTTTCCATGAAGGGGAGAATCGCATCATCTGGTGCGACGTAGGTAGGGTGCTTCTTGCTCAGCGCCGGAAGCTTTGAGCAGGTAAAACCCCTACTTTTAAAAGCATTGGCCAGCATAGCCTGGGCCTTCGGGAGATCGAACACTATCACCTCCTTAGGTTTGGTCTCTACTTTAGAGGCAGGTTCGGATCGAAGCTGGACGTAACAGTCCGGATAAGCCTCAAAACTCGGTAAGAACTCCACTTCTTCCAGGGCAACCGAGCCGACCTTCTCCTGCCCGTTGCGATAGGCATATGCTCAGCATACCTCCAGGGTTTGGCATGCGAGCATGCCGGGAGGTCCTTAACCGAAATCCTTTTCGGCTCCTTGGAACTTCCCATGGTCCTGATGTATTCGTGTGTTTCACGGAGTTTCTTGTCCATAAGAGCTTCGAGCATACGGAACATCTCCTGGGCGCTGGATGGATGGGGTCCGGGGTGGCGGAGGTAGGCGGGAGTGATACTTCCGTCGGTGTAGGAGTTGGGGCGGTGGTGGAAGGCGGAGCGACCTCTTGCTCCGACTCGGCGTATTCCACTCGGTCTTCCTCATAGTCCAATTTTTCGGCCATGAGGTTCCTCTCCGTTGTCTCCGACACATCCGACATACGCTCCGCATTGTCGGTATCCAGGCGACACTCGTACATGGACTGGGCCATGACTACATCGGGTTCCACCGTGATCTGGACGGTGGGGATCTGATCCTTGGGGACCACAGAGTCTGGGGAGGCCTTCGGGAACAGTAAGGCCCTCAAGTCTTCAGTGGCAAGGTATGGTCCAGTGGCGTTCTTCTGGAAGCCACGCACCCATCTGCGTAGCTTTTCTCGAGTAGCGTCCCTAACCTCCACTGATGGAGGGTTATTGAATGCCTCGACCAGGCGGTCCTGGCAGACCGTACAGTTCTGCGGGTCCCAAAACTTCAGATCACCTCTCTTGTTGGCACAAGGGGCGTGAGTCCTACACGCCGTGTGCCCATAAAAGTGCAGGCGCTTCACTCCACAGAAGCCGTGGTCGCACTTCACGTACACCTCCTGTAAGAGAAAGAGAACATGAGTATGGGGGAGTCATAAGGATGACTTCTATTCTAAAGTTAAATATTAAAGGATTAATCTTTAATTAATATTAAGTGGTATAAACAATGTGATGTTCAGAGAATGGGCGGAAAAGAAGGAGATAGACACATACTCCATGTAACCCGCCCGGCTGGTTACTGTAACCTTATCCATAGGCAATTTGTTGTGACCGAGGGCACAGGACAGAATTCTTCATAGAATGCCAGGAAGGCAGTGGGAATTCTAGTGGGAATTGCCAAGGATATAAAACTGGGACTGAGGCCACTCAGACCATAGAATTAGGAACGTAGAAGATCCCATAGGGTAACGGTTTCCGGCAACCAGCCGTGCTAAGTTACACACAGCATGCTGGAAATTTGTGATATGCAAGAAGACAGCATGGTTATTAATAGAACAGTAAGATAATACCTATCTATTTATGTAGTCAAACCATCTGGTTGCAATGGAGGGCTATCAGCATGAGACGATAGCTAGTAGAAGGGGTGCAAGTCGCTTTGACGCCTCCGGAAGGCTCCTGCAGACCGACGGCACGCCGGAGGCCGCTCCAGCAGAGTTTCTGGCATTAGGGAAGACAAATATATAAGTCAGGGGTAAAACCAGGATGGCGGCCGCCGGCACAACGGCAGCACACCGGCGAGGAGCGGGGGCTCCGGCAGCCGAAGGTTGCCGGCTTGGTGACAGGGACAAGGAAAGGGCTATAGCAGAACCGGACTGCCGGCAGTGGATGCCGGCACTCCGGGGGCCGGACCTGTGCACGGACGACCGAAGCTATGAGGTATGAGGGAAGGCCATCGGCTGGACGCTGACGGGAGGTGGCAGTCCCTCGGCACACGGAGGACTGACGGCCCAGGGGGCAAGGAATGTGTCACCAAGGGTGGGAGGTGGGTATCACCGACAGGGGAGGCGGCAAGAGAACGGCACCAGGATAGTGAAAGAGACAGACGGAGGGATGTAGGGGTACGGCCACGGACCCCAAGACATCCCCCTGAGTGGGTGTACCCATGATAGAGGCTAGCCCTATCACCCAGAAGCAGGGGCCACAGACGGCCGGGAGCCAGGGTAGCCCAAGGGAGGGCTAGGGAACACCCAAGAGGGGGGAGAACCCCTGCGGACAAAACGCATCTAGTGGCTAACCCCATAGCACACTATGAAGGGTATATGTACCAGGTCGGACTGCACACAGGAGCTCAAGGTAGCCTTATCACTCCACCCTAAGGAAGAGTTGTAGGACAGGGGACAGATGGGTATAGACTAACCTAAGTATAGGCTAGGCCATACAAGAGATGGGTGGGGAGGGGAGAAGAAGAAGGGTCTTCTATAGAGGAGGTTCTGTACCAAAGCGGCCACCAAGGAAGGGAGGATGCTCCCTAGCCTAAGGTAAGGCAACCTGTCTGAGAACGGTGCATGGGTATCGTTTCAGCAAGGCACAGAACTAACTCCCCCCAAGCCTAACCTAGAGCAGGGATGTTACACCCTGAACTAGGAAGGATGGAAGACGTATCGCTATTGCAAGAAAGGTCGGAAACCTAGCCCCAGCAATAGGGGAAGGACATGCCGTTCCTCATTCTCGGACGCAACCCTAAGTGGGGATCATTCCCTTAGGGAGGACAGAGAAGCGATAGATACTCTGATATGAGCTTGATCCCCTTACGTGGTAGGGGGAGCAAGACTACACAGAGGGGATGCCCTAAGGCAGGGGGTGAAGGAAGCATATAGGGGTCCTACATGTAGGTTAGGTTAGAAAGGCACACTATCTAACCTATCCCCTATATGGTCCCTGAAGGCGAAAACACTTGCATCACAGTCAACAGTATCGTAAAATAATGCCACTATCTTCATAACTAATCCTAGGATCACTGAAATATATCATGCATGAACACTGATGTTAGGCGCTCTGACCTAGGGGCTAGACTAGCGAACTGGTATGGGGTCAGATGATGACCGATAACAAGGCGTCAAAACACGATATATAAAGTTCCTAGCTATGAAGACTAAATAACTAATAGTATCGATTAGTTAATGTGGCCGGAAAACGCTGTTGAGGCTAGCTAAATAAGGCATGCAAAACAACAGCGACGCCATAAAATGGCGGGTCTGGTCGAGGCACGGCTCTGCCACAAAACATAAAATATCTCGAAAAGTAAAAGTTACTTTACGGTCAGAGCTTATTTAAATAATGCTGGAACCTTGTACTCAACTTTCCAGAAGAAGGCGAGGCCAAGGGTAGAGACATGGCTAGGATGCAAGTCGATAAGATACGCACAGGGAAAAATCCAACTAGTAAGGCAAGCTACTAAGCGAAGGAAGAGGACGGACGTGACGTCATTTAGCAATGGCGCCCGTTTGTTTACGTCTCGAGTACCAAAAGTAGCCACGAACAAGATTAGCTGTGGAACGGCTCCCCAGCTATTCTCCGCCCCTACACATCGAAGTGTTAACTCTATGTGGGGTGTAGATAGCTATGTGGCGCGTTAATACATGCGTCCCCTGTTGATATACGATGTCTTAAAGGGAAATCTTTAGGATACTCGCTCCAGAAGTTAGAATTCTGTGATAACCTGTGGTTAAATTCTCTGGGAATATTTAGTAGTTATATACCCAAGGAAGCTACCAAAAAGGAACCTTCCATCAGGATGCCATGGCTTGAGCCCAAATATATATATATATATATATATATATATATATATATATATATATATATATATATATATATATATATATATATATATATATATATATATATATATATGTGTGTGTCCTAATATTTGTATGCAAATATTTGCCTTATATGTCGAAGTAAATGAAGTCTATAATCATGAGAATTCCACAAACCTAACAATTCAGCATGTTGTTGTAGCAAGATTGCATCTTGCTTGCAAGGGGTAGTCAGTAGTCTTCGTGCGTTCATTACACAAGGTTCTCACCTGAGAGAATCGGCTGTACACAGTGTAATCACGAACCTTTTTGTAATAAAGTTAAAAGAAACCCATGTTCCAATGTTTCATTATCCATTGACATGGGACATATTGGTGTTAAGTGTACAAATACGTCTCTTTGTGTATGCTGTGAGCGAAATCGTTCTTTGAGCAGGTAAAATAAAAGTTCAATATGCCTAGATACTCTAGGACTAAAATAGCAAATGCTACTGCTACGGGATATAAAAATTAAGGAGCACTTGGTTATAGTGAGGCCGAGGAAGAATATAGACAAGAACTTCAAACTCAGGAATTAGAAAATAAGTAAGATAACCCAGAAGAGTTAATGAACAGAGTCTTCGATGAATGAGATGAAGAGCGGCGTACAACCACAGCATATCCAACGTGAATAAATGAAGTCAAAACGCGCACAAGTGAAAGTACACATACAGAGCCGAGTGAATATAACATCATATTTCAGAAACTGCCAGAACTCAGGGGAAGTGTTAGGCCTTTTGATGATCAACTGCCAAATGAAGGGTTTCAATCGATCGAAGTCTTTTTGCGAGACTTACAAGTAGCCACATATGGGTGGTCTGAAAGAGAAAAAACTTTTCAAGAAATTAGATGGCTAAAAGATGCTCTTGCAATGGAGGTAATTTGTTAGCCACAAGACAGTTTAATAAGTTATACTGGAATAAAACAACATTTAATTGAGAAATATACCTTACCTAATGTGAGAAAGGGGGACATAAAAGAAAATTATAAACCAAAAACTCGGGAAGGTGAATCCATTTTTAGTTTTGCAACTCGTATATTTTTGCGATTGTGATTCGTGAGCTACCCGGAGTGCCAATTTCCCAAAAGGTGATAAAAAAGCAATTGCCCGTAAACATATTTGCAGATTAGTAAACCTGTATTTATATGGCTATTTGTTCGATGACAATCACTCGTTAGCAGACTTAGTAAGCTTGATACAAAAAATTCTATATAGTTTGCCAGAAGAAAAAACTGGATATCTGCCCCGATTCCGAGAAGTTGGCAACCATGAGAGGCACTCATCGACCCCCAAAGCGGGAAGAGGGAGAACGCAGTCAGCAGGTGAGAAGAGTCTTCAGATGTTTGCAGTGTGGTGGAGATGGGCACCGACGAGTGGAGTGCCCCACCCAAGGATTCCCCCACTGTTACACTTGTAAGGCTTACAGTCATTTATCTTGAGAGTGCCCGGAAAAAAACCCCGAGGGCGGGCGGGCTGTGGCACACGCACATCTCCCCCCACCCAACATTCGAGGAAAAGGAAACAGAGGAGGGTGGAGACGAAGGATATGATGCCCCCCTCCCCCTGCATGACATCAGAAGCAGCAGCCGAGGCAGCAGTGAGAGTGACTATGACGGACTTGGTAGAGTAAGCACTAGAACCTCCATCGGTACCCCCTACCACACACTCGCAACACTAGGGAGAGGACTATGGAGCTGCGGCATGGCAAGCGAGGTCGTTGGCTCAATCCCATATATCCTAATGGTCGGCTAGGAATGTTAGCAGTTAGGATTAACCTAGCAGATAAATCCATTCGAGCACTGATCGACCAAGGAGCCAGCGTTTCATTGATTGAAAAAAGATTCCCCTCAAACCCACTACAGTCAGCAGCATCCATCATCCTCGATACGCCAGGAAGAAATAAACTACAGCCATATAACGATCGTCAACTTTAAGGTGGGATCTGTGAAGTTCACACATGATTTTTTTGTCTTGCCCACCTTGGGAATTCCAGGAATCAAGGCTATATTAGGAACTTATTTTATAAGCAGTAATCAAATATGCATTTTTGGTGGAAAAGATAAAATAACAGTAAAAGCAGGAGGGTGCATTTTGCCGATAGAACGTCATGAGAGAGTAAGTGCTTGTGTGTTCACGAAGACACATTTTAGTAAGGTAACAGCTGTACCTGAGAGAGGAGAAGTGTTGTTTCCCCAGAAACTTACGAGCATATCAGTGACCTCGTGTCAGCCGCTTCCGGAAGGAACCAAGGTCGTTGTTAAACTCCATGGGAATTATGCGCACGTAGTCTTAGAGGGTTATCAGAAATAAAATAGATTAGAGCTGATATTACGATAGTTATTTGGTCAAATAAAAGAGTTTTGTTAGAAAGTGATTCTGTTTAAGAATTGGACTTTTGTGAAATTACTAATAATGGGATCTTGGGAGCCACAACTCTAGCCCGCATAGACGAACGCACTCATAACTTGGTTATTTAAGCTTGAAAACTATGTTCGTCAGAATATCAACTTGTAGTTAGCTACATTATTAATAATTATTACGATGTAATTGCAATTGGAGACGAGCCACCCGGGAGGATTGATCGATTTCCCTTTAGCATTGAAACTGGGCAGGCGGAGCCGGTCAGGTTAAGGCCTTATAAGGTACCCATTCATTTTCAGGGAGAGATAGAAAGGGAAATTAGTAAATTAAGGGAACAAGGGATAATCGAGGAGAGCGAATCTTCCTGGGCTTCTCTATTTGTAGCTGTTAGGAAAAAGGATAGCTCGAAAAGATTGTGTTGATTATAGGAAGTTGAATGCAGTCACTAAGGATAATGCATTTCCATTGCCATGGATCGAAGAATTACTTGTGAAGGTACGGGATAGTAAATATTTTACAACTATTGATTTGAAGTTCTGATACTATCGAATACCCTTTCAGGAAGACAGAAAATGTAAAATGGCATTTATAGCTAACGATGTACCATTTCAGTTTAATTTTCTTTCTTTTGTTGCTAAAAATGCTCCAAGTCATTTCTCTAGAGTAATGATGGCATTTTGTCTCCCTTAATTGGCCATAATGTTCTTGTTTATTTAGGACATATCATAATTACAGGGAAAACGGGCGAAAAACTTAATAATATTCGTAGAGTTTTAGAAGCATTGCAATGTAATGGTATGAAAATACTTTTGTCAAAGTGCAAATTTTTCTGTAAACAGGTCGAATTTTTAGGTCACATAATAACCCAAGAAGGTATCCAAACCTGCCCCAGTAAAGTAGAAGCTATTAGAGATTTCTCCAGGCCACGTACCCCTAAGGAAGTAGCTGGGTTCCTCGGGCTCGCTGGGTATTATCATAAACTCATAAGAGATTTTGGAGAGGTAGTGAGACCCTTCGATGCTTTAAAGAAATAAAAAATTATAAACTGGGGAGTGGAATAAGAAAGGGCTTTTAACCATTTCAAAGCTGCCTTAACTAGCCATGACTTACTCGCATATCCTAGATATGATCGCCTGTTTTTAGTGACAACAGATATGAGTTGCTTAGCTATTAGTGGCGTAGTTTCTCAATAAGATGATAAAGGCAGAGAACGACCCGTTTGCTTTGCTTCCACGGCATCAAAAAGGGCAGAAAGAATTATAGTACATTCGATCGAGAGGCTTTGGCTATTCCTTGGGTTCTAGAGAGACATTGGTTTCTTTTATTAGGTCGGAATATTGATTTGCAAAGTGATCATCGACCCTTACATCAGTTATTTTACAAATGTGACTTAACATCTAGACAAGCGAGATTGATTGAAAGATTGTTGGGGTTTAGTATAAAGGAGTTTCACCACATAGAAGGTAAAGCTAACAAGGTAGCTGATGCCCTCTCTAGAGGTGCAGTAATAGGAGTAACAACTAGGGCACAAAAGAGGAACGAAGAACGAAACTAAAATACTGAAGACCCCCATCAAAATAGAAAACAGGATGTGAATTCACGCGATGAGCAATCAGAAAATGTGATCAGAGAGAGTTACAGATGTTAGAAAGAGAGAGATGGGAGCGGTGGAGGGGAATATATGTGGGTGGCCAAGGACATGGCCAGGGGTTTCCACAATAAATGCTCTGATGATGCAGGTGTGATTGACTTGGGAGTCTGAAAAGGACAGAAAAAAGAGGAATGGATGGAGAAACTGAAAGCAATATTTAAAGGGGAATCGGAGAGTTATCCATCACTTCTGAATGGGCCTCATGAGAATGTTTTTTTATAGAGAATTATATCTTTTACTGTACTTACGAGAAGAGGGGAGGGGAGTTTTGTGCACGGGTAGTTCTTCCTCTCTCTTTATTTAATCTAGGCATCCGCATTGCACATGCAAGTCCGTATGCAGGTCATTTAGGGATTGATAGAACATTAAGGAGAGCACGTAAATCCTTCTTTTGGTTAGGAATGAAAAAATCTATACAAAATTATATAAAATGTTGTAATGCTTGTAACTGTTTCAAAGAACATAAAAACACTGTACCGGAAGCCTGAAAGTGGCCTGTGATTCCTATTAAGTTTTATAGTGTGCATATGGATGTGGTAGAACCATTTTCTACTGGTTTAACACAACATAAGTATATATGTGTATTTGTGGATGCATATACTCGATACACTAATACTTACGCAATGTTGGATAAATCAGCAAATTCATTAGCTCACGTGCTGTGCTCTTTTATTAATAGGTTTGGATGCCCGAAAATTTTTATAAGTGTTAATGGTCTCGAGTGTTTAAATAAGGTGGTAAAATTGGTCAAAGACTGGATGGAAATTGAACACTTTTCAGTGACCGTATATAGCTAATGGCTTAGTGGAATCGCATAAGAGGGAAGTAGTGCGAATTTTACGTTATTTAGTTGCTGATGACTCCCTTCATTGGCACACCATACTTCCTACAGCTGAGCTAGCTTTGAACCTTGCATATAATACTTCGCTCAGGGACACGCCTTTCTCTTTAGTGTATGGACTATATCTTGTGTTACCATATACGGTCCTGATTAATTCGCAACAGTTACCAAATTGTTAAACTGAGCAATACCGTGTATATTTACTAAACCTCTTGAGGAGAGTAATGAACACCACTGAAAGATTTTGAAGAGATTTAATGAAAAACACAGCTCAAAGTATGATGGTCGGTTCAGAACTGCACCGGTGTATTTGAAACGAGTACAACCTAAGAAACACAAACTAGAGCCTGTGCATTTGGGTCCGTACCGAGTAAAGATGGTTATATCTAACACAGTGGTGATATAAAGCATTATTAATGGCGCAGTGTTTTAACATCATCAGGCACACATACATGGGGTGCCTGAAGAGGAAGTTTTCAAAAGTGTCAATCAGCGTGTTCCTCCTTACCCCTGCATAGGCTACGTGACATTCTTCGAGTTGATGAGTAGAATTTTTTTTTTCTTTGCTGTTGTTGTTTGAACAGACCTCATTTCATCTTTTGACGTGTTTTAAATATACTTGATGATAACAATGTGTTCTTATGTTGGTGCTTATACGTAGCAATACGTATAACATACTGCTGAGTGAATCTAAAAACAATCAGAGGTTAAATGGGTCAGGTGAGATTCATAAGACTGATGCTGTATTATTCATGTAATTATATGATTCCTGGTTGCTTGGGCTGGGGCAATTCTCGAAGGGCAAGTAGCTGCTGATGTTAGAGAATGTGTAGATATGAATACCTTATACTTAAAGTTATAAGAGAAGGGCGGGAAGATGAATGATTTTATGGGGAAAACGGCTGGTGGCCACCGATTGATAGTTGCAAGTGCAAGTGTAGTAGTATTTAAAAAAAATGGTAAGACGATGGTGGTTAGTTGTGTTGCGAAAATGTGTTGCAGAGGTCATAATAAGAAATGAGTGAAATTATTTTATATTATATTGTGTATATTCTTACATTCAATATTTAATTTTTTATTTTTTTTTCTGGAGGATGTATTATTTTTTGGGGTGATTTCTATATGTATATCTATGTTGTATTACTTTTTAGTACATGCCAGGCGTATTTCTTGTCGGAGTGTCCTCCATATATCATAAACTAGTGAGGGCGAGTGCACACCTCCCGGAGTAAGGAGCTTGGGGGGTAAGGGGGGGTGTGAGTAATGTCCTAATCCTTGTATGCAAATAATTGTTTTATAGATCAAAGTAAATGAACTCTATAATTATGAGAATTCCACAAAACCTAACAATTCAGCATGATGTTGCAGCATGATTGCATCTTGCTTGCGAGGGGTAGTCAGTAGCCTTTATGCTTTCATTAGACAAGGTGCTCACCTGACAGTATCGGCTGTACACAGTGTGTTCACGAACCTTTTTGTATTAAAGTAAAAAAAAAAAAAAAACATGTTCCGATGTCTCATTATCTGTTGGCATATATATATATGTATATATATATATATATATATATATATATATATATATATATATATATATATATATATATATATATATATATATATATATATATATATATATATATATATATATATATATATATACATATATATGTATGTATGTATATATATATGTGCATATATATGTATGTATATATATATATATATATATATATATATATATATATATATATATATATATATATATATATATATATATATATATATATATATGTATATATATAAATTTTACATAGTGCTTTCAAATATGATAATATGAACATTCAATCATTTTGTTTCTTCATAGACCCAATTTCATTTTGTCATTTCAATCATTCCTCATTTAGTGGCTTAGGAAATATACACCCTTCAGATCAGAATTACAAACACACACACACACACACGCACACACACATATATATATATATACATATATATATATATATATATATATATATATATATATATATATATATATATATATATATATATATATATATATATATATATATATATATATATATATATATATATGTATATATATATATATATATATATATATATATATATATATATATATATATATATATATATATATATATATATATATATATATATATATATATATATATATATATATATATATATATATATATATATATGTATATTTATATATACATATATATATATATATATGTATATATATATGTCTGTTTATATACATATATATATGTATATATATATATATATATATATATATATATATATATATATATATGTGTGTGTGTGTGTGTGTGTGTGTGTGTGTGCGTGTGAATTATATATATATATATATATATATATATATATATATATATATATATATATATATATATATATATATATATATATATACATATACATATATATATACATATATATATATATATATATGTGTGTGTGTGTGTGTGTGTGTAAGTATATAGAAGTTTGTGTGTGATTGTGTGTATTTACATATCTTGAGCAAATTTTTTTCTTACCTGCAAACAAGTATAGACAAACAGTTTGAATGTGTTTGTTTATAGGTGTGGGTTTGGTGTGTGCAGGAGATAAAATTAGCTTCTAAGATTTTCCTTAACTTTTTTCAAACCAGACATTTTTTCCATATCAGTTTTTGTTGCATGTGATCTATTACTTCTTGTGCCCAGAAGTTTCCTTGCAAGGTTTTGAAGTAAGTAGGACCTGTAAAGTCCAAGTTTTGATATATTGCATATTTTTTTAGATTTCGGCAGGTTTTAAAACAAGTTCTGTAAACTGCAGGGGAGAATCTTGCATTTTGGTATTTTTAGAATTCATTTCCAGTTTTTTGAAAACCGTATGTCTCTCTAATCTGCCCTCACTTCAGATTTGTTTTTTATTTCTTTCAAAATGGCAGTATACTTCCATTCAAATTATTTTCTTTCATCCACACATCTTATTATCGACTTTTGTTTTATTTAAAGCTTTTCGCTTTATATAATCATCTTTGAGAATAATGTTTGTAGATGAAATTCTGTAAACTATAGTAACCCTGTTTATGAAATATATTAATACATAAATGTAGGATAACTAAGTTTATTTGGTACTAATTTTATCATTCATCTTCGTTACTTCTTTTCAACTCACCAAGTTCTTTAGTTTCTCCTCTCTATTTCTTATTCAAATTATCATAAAATGAACCTTTTGTCATTTATTTTTTAATATGATATTACTCAAACTTAACAATTACCTATCTAATAATCTTGAGAACAACAATTGCATTTTTCATTAACTGCTATTCACGCGGTTACATTCAATTTTCTTATATAGTTTTCACAAAAAAGGGAAAATGTTTACTAATCGTAAAGTTAGTATGGGATGCAAAAGAAGCAATCGTTAATGAACCTGATAAATTTTCATTTGATAGGACCTCAGTATCCAAGGGGGAATTCACTGAATGTTGAATAAACGTAGACTTAATGTACGGTATCTGGAATTAATCATTTGTATTATACAGCACCTTACGTATTTAACACCAGCACCATGTCCAATTTATATCATCATGGAAGTAATCGGAGAATGATAGAGCAGTTTCATGTGTTCCAAGTAATAGATGATGATTTCTATAATTTCAAAAATGCTTACAAACTTATTATATATCAAATTGGTCGAGTTCATTCCCGGCATTATAGATTATATCGTTATTCCAGTCTTTTGGGCCTCAATCATTTTTATAGTGTTTCTTACTTATAATAAACTAAGTAATCAAAACCTCACAATTGTTTGCAGTGTTATCATCAATGATATATAGCATTCCTTTAGTTTTCCAATTGTCTGTTCTCAATATCACAAAACAAGTCTCTATTCTTAGTGCTAGTAGTCACTTCATCAATTAAATCATTCTTTTTTTTTTATATTATGACTAATCGATAACTAATATGGTGAAGGAAAAAAATCTAATACTACCTACTCTCTTCCCCTTGACACAGTCTTCGGAGTGTGGACATGTGGTTGCTGAGTCAGGTATTTATCTAAAATTAGTGCATGCTTTAAATTACGTTGAACAAAGTTAAACACTAATAAACCTCAAAGCACGATTTGTTTTTAATCTTAAATATTTAACCATCCTTACCAAAATAGTTTAATTCACAATGCTAAATAAAAACATTTAGGCTTACTTCAAGATTGTAAAACTGATTTTGAGCTAAGCGAAAAATCTATTTTTGGGTGAGATAGCCATGTCGTCCTGATGTAAGTTCCTTTAAAGTAGCCTCCTAAGGTATATTTGACTACAGTGATATTCCCAGAGAATTTAACCTTAAGGTATCCAGAATTCTAACTCCTAACGCGAATATCCCTAAGTTTTACCTTTAGGGATATTGCATAATGACAGAGGATGTATTCTTGACACGCCACATAGCTATCTTCACCCTGAATAGTGTTTATGCTTCGAGAGGAAAAGTGGCAAGAATGAGAGGGGAGCCGTTATTAAGGCACCACTCCATATTGTTTTGAGTACCTATATGACGTCATATCCGACCACCATCTTGTTATTCCTTGTAGCGTTAAGCGTGGTGCTACAGATACAGTACTTTCAGAAGGGACGACATGGCTATCTCACCGAAAAATAGATTTTTCGCTTTGTTCAAAATCCGTTTTTTTGGGCTCAGGCCATATCGTCCTGATGGAAGTTTACCAGAGCATTAATATATCTGTGGATTTTCTATAAGTACCATAACCTCAAGACAGACTTTCCTTAGTCATTTAGACTTAGAAACGTATGATGTTATCGTTATACATCATTTCAACGAATCATGAACTATGTTAGAGCTTCCTGCCCCCTACAGGGAAGAGTCACCTCACTGGATCTACTGGGCTAGCTGTATGCTAAGACAGACAGGTTAGAATCCATGTAGAAACAGTTACTTGTATAAGTCAGCATTACCATCAAGGAATTCCAAGTCAGTCGTAACCAAGGACTGACGCATCCTGATGTGTACACACATAGATAAGGTTTGTTTACGTGTTGGAACAAATATATATATATATATATATATATATATATATATATATATATATATATATATATATATATATATATATATATATATATATATATATATATATATATATATATATATATATATATATATATATATATATATATATATATATATATATATATATATATATATATATATATATATATATATATATATATATATATATATATATATGTATATATATATATATATATATATATATATATATATATATATATATATATATATATATATATATATATATATATATAGATGTTCACTTAAATATATGTCAAATAATAGTATGGTCAATGAATGCTCAATACTTATTTTTATTTCATCTGAATTTTGGGGGGCGAATAAGACGCAAAATTCAATTCTAGTTTTATTGATAAACAATAATTTATGAAATCAATCTGCATTTTATAGTATAGTTAAAATATTAGAAATTCTAAAAGCATAAATATAGAAGTAACATCAGAAATACTTGTGTCATCTCAAAAGAAACACTTAAGCCACCTAAACGGGAAAATTATTATAAATTTTCTTAATTAAATTTCTGTCATTACAGTCTATTCACACTGGCGTAACAATACGCATGGCACATGTGTTATTCTTTTATGCTTTTTTCTCCACCTTTTACAGTAGGAATAGTCCATAGTGTCCCCATGGTGACACTTCACTTAACATGTTGCTCCGTAAGGAGTCAGCATGTACATCCTTCACATAACAGTCCCAATTAATTCACTGTTCCTCGCAGTCTTTAAGCAGCAGGTTTTAGCACACTACCTGCTGCCACCACGAACCTCTTGATCTCCTGCACTTGCTTTGCATAGTGTTTGAAGAATACCTCGGATGACTTCCATCCAGTATACGAGCGAAGACTTTCAAAATCCATGGTTTGGAAGAAATTCAGAGATGAGGCAATCTTTCTCGGATCATGAACTGCGAGTGTACTGTCTGGATCCGCTCTGCGAATGAAGTAGGTGATCTTTGCCCTTAATTGTTTAAGAGACAAATTTGAACCTGAAGTTTCTCCCTTGAAGAGCTGTCCTCCCCAAAAGTCTGAAGTTCTACGAAGATAGACCTTTAGGCACTCTACTGGACACAGAGATGCATCTTCCTTCAGAGGGCAGATTCTCCAGGGCCCCCAACTTTTAGTGGGTTGCTCATTTTTAGCAAGAATCGTTGGTTCAGGAAAAAGATTCAGTTCTCCACTTTCCGTGAACTGAATATGGCCCTCATCCCCGGAAAGGGCCACTATTTTGCTAACTGTGGCTGCCGAGGCTAGTGCAAATAGGAATATAACTTTTTGTGTCAAATCTTTCAGAGAGCAATCTTCATTGTTCAGAGTGGATGCCAAATGAAGAACCTTATCTAAAGACCATGAAATGGGCCTCGGAGGTGCTGCAGGCCTAAGCCTAGCGCAGGCCTTAGGGATTTTATTAAAGATTTCGTTAGAGAAGTCTACCTGTAAGGCATACTGCAAGGGTTTAGTCAAGGCAGATTTACATGTAGAAATCGTGTTAGCTGCTAATCCTTGTTCAAAAAGATGAATAAAGAATGATAGACAGAAATCCGTTGAAATTTTTTTTGGATTCTTTGCCTTGACAATGGCAACCCATTTCTTCCAGGACGACTCATATTGTCTTCTGGTAGATTTAGACATATATTCCTCTAAGAAGTTTATACTGTCTCTCGAATTCCAAAACCTTTTCTTGACTACTAAGGAGAAAAATTCATGAGATGAAGGTTCCGGGTTTTCTGTGATGAAGCGAAGACAGTCGACTTCTGCACTTGTTGAGTCAGAACTGGATCCGGCAACAGGACCAGCTTCAATTGCAGTTCCAATATCAGAGGAAACCAGATGCGGTTCGGCCACTTGTGAGCCACTATTGCTGCTGTTCCCTGAAAGGATCTCAGTTTGTTGAGGACTTTCAACAGATTGGGTGAAGGGAACAGGTAAATCCTGGACCATCTGTTCCAATCTAGGGACATCGCGTCCACTGCTTCCACTAGAGGGTCCTCGTATGGGGCCACGTAATGAGGTAGCTTCTTGTTGTCACTCATCGCAAAGAGGTCGATTTGCAGTTCTGGGACTTGACGTAAGATGAAGGAGAATGATCCTGCGTCTAGGGACCATTCTGACTCTAACGGTGTAAGCCTGGATAGAGCGTCCGCCGTCACATTGCGGAACCCTTGGGGAAGAACTGCTGACAAGTGCCATCTCTTCTTTTCCGTCAAACGGAAGATGGCCAACATCACTTGGTTGATTTGGGGCGATCTCGAGCCTTGTCGATTCAGGCATCTCATTATCACTTCGCTGCCCAGAACCAGTCTTATGTGGATCAAACAGTGAGGCTTCAGTTTCTTCAGAGTTAGAAAAACTACCAAGGCTTCCAGAATGTAGATATGGAAGGTCTTGAATAGGGAGGACTAAGTCCCTTGGACTTTCCGTTGGTGAGAGTGACCTCCCCATCCTTCTTTTGAGGCGTCCGTGTGAATGATGACTGAAGGTGAAGGTAGTTGTAAGAGCACCGATTTCCTTAGGTGCTTGGCCTCCGACCACGGCTTGAGAAGTGATCGCAGACGAGTCGGTATCGGTCTTGTTAGATCTCTTCGAGCGTTTGATGCGTATCTTCTCCAGACTCCTGTTGCATCCTTTAATTGTGCTCTTAGCACTGGGTCTGTCACTGATGTGGATTGGAGGGATCCCAGCACTCTCTCCTGTTGGCGTCTTGATATCGGATCAGATTTTAGAAGTCTTTAGACAGATCCTGCTATCTCTCTCCTCTTCTTTGATGGAATGGAGAGGCAGTGTGACTGTAAGTTCCAATGAATTCCGAGCCATTGAAACTTTTGAGCTGGAGATAGTCGAGACTTTTTGGTATTGATTTTGAATCACAGATTTTCCAGGAACTGGATCATTGTCTTAGACGCTTACATGCATTCTGCTTCGGATGCTGCCCACACCAGCCAATCATCCAGATAGGCCACTACCTGAACTGCGTTTGCAAGTTTCGTGAAGATCCTTGGGGCTATGTATAGTCCGAAGGGCATAGCTCTGAAGACATATTGTTTCTTCTGTAGTTTGAATCCTAGCAAGGAGAAAATTTGGCGATTGATTGGGACATGCCAATATGCGTCTGCCATGTCTACGGAGACTGTGTATGCCCTTATGGGCAGCAGGGTCCTTATGTGGTGAAGGGTTAGCATCTTGAACTTGTGGTTAACTATGAACTTGTTGAGTGGCAACAAGTCCAGAATGACTCTGCGTTTGTCTGAGTCCTTCCTTGGAACACAAAACTGCCATCCTTGGAATTGGATGGACTTTACCATCTTTATTACTCTCTTGTCTAAGAGTTCTTGGACATATTCTTCCAGAATGAAGGTTGAGTATTGGAAGAATTGAGGGAAAGATGGTGGAGTTACATTCCAGCTCCAACCCAGTTAGTTCTTGATTAGGCTGTGGGCCCAGGGATCGAAGGTCCAGCGATCCCGGAAAGAGAATAGTCTCCCTCCTACCGGAAGCATCTCACTTGGAGTGCTGACCAGAGGACTTGCTCCTTGGCTGCGTCCACCTTTGTTGCCTCCACCTCTTGTGGGGCGTCTAGAGAATCCTCGAAATGAACACCTCTAGCTTTCGGTCGAAAGGTAGTAGACTGCCTCTCAAAAGCCGGGGTAAAGGCTGGCGATTGTGTCGCCAACTGCTGGGGTACCAATTGGTACGTGGTAGGTGGTTGTGCCACCGCCTGGGGCACCGCGTCCTTAGGAAGATGTTGTTGTTGTCTAGTGGGGCGAGAGGGCGCCCTTGGCCTCTTTGTCTTCCTCTAAGGTTTGGGACCCTCATCCGGGGAAGATTTTCTCTTCTTTGACAAGCCCCACTTTTGAAGAAGGTTCCTATTCTCCGTGGCAGCTTTTTCAACGACTTCCTTGACCACTTCACTTGGGAAAATGTCCTTTCCCCAGATACTTGACGGTATCAGCTTCCTCGGTTCGTGTCACACCGCAGCCGAGGCGAACACGAACTCCCTGCAAGCTCTTCTGGCTTTGATAAAACCATATATGTCTTTTGTCAAGGTTGCCAGATGTGCTTTGGCAATAACCATAAACATATCTGGAGTCTGGGATTCGCTTGCCATTGTCTCTAACATAGTTTGAAGAGAAATAGAGGTGGCAAGTCTTTCTTTAGTTTCCAGCTCCCTGCGCAGGAGAAAATCTGACAACTTGGGGAGGTCCTCGCCGAACTGGCGTCTGGCAATGTCAGCCTCCAACTTCCCGACTGAGAAGGTAAAATGCACATCCTTTCAGCCCTTTTGGTCCAACGGTAAAGCTAGGGAGAACGGCTTACACTCTTTGAGTGTAGGACACAGTTTCCCCGCTTCAATTACCTTCAAGGCAGCCTTGTGCCCTTTTTCCATAAAGGGGAAGGCCCAGAAAGATGAAGCAACAAAGGAAGGATGCTTCTTGCTCAGAGCCGGCACCTTTGAGTTAGTGAAGGCCCTCTCCTTCAAGGTACTCGTTAGCAAAGCCTGAGCTTTAGCATGGTCAAAATCTATGACCTCTTTCGGCTCTGTCTTCTCCTTTGAAACTGGCTCAGCCTTCAGATTGACGAAGCCTTCTAGGTAAGCCCCGAAGCTGGACCAGAATTCCACATCTTCGACGGGAAGTGTACCTAACTTCTCAGAAATGAAGATCTTACCTGCTGACATTGGCATGTACTCAGCATGCTTCCACAGGTTCACATCTGTGAACAGAGGAAGATCCTTAACATTAAGTCTCT
>NC_090732.1:106363634-106378634 GCF_036898095.1 Palaemon carinicauda
AGGTCTTGTGCTATGCCGTGCTGTTACTTGTTACATCCTAATGTTGACTTCAGATATAACACGATTCGACATCAACCACACTATGCACTGAGCCTCACTCAGCCCTTATCCTCAGGTAAGGCCACCCATAGTTTTGAGACTATGCATCATTTTCTTTATTACAAAATCCGGTGGGAGTAAGGCCTAGAATTCATCACACCTGCAGAAAACATAGAGGCCATCTTCAATGAAACACTTACGAATTGCTGGATGATTTTTCGAGTGATGTACTTTTTACAGGAAAACATTGAAGGATTTAGCATACAGGTTATGACAGCTGAAGCAAGAAATGGATTAATTTTCCTCATTGTCTCAAGAGGAAGTAACCAAATACCCAGTTTTTTTCAGATCATAATAGATTCCAGACAAGGTATACCATTTCTATATATTCTAGCCACAGGTGTGCTATTCTGTCAGCCTTCAATTGTAATTTCACCTTGTCCTTTTCAGTGCACTCGACTATCAGTTTTAGACACTAGGGCTCTTCTAGCTCCAGTTCTAATTGCGTGTGTAGAGGGGTTTTAATGTTTTCAGACTACCATTGCACTTACCTTTTGTTTTGTATGTGTGTGTGCCTGTGTGTGTCTGAAGCAACTTCTTAGTTGAGTAAAAACATTAAGGGTTCGTGACCATTATCTGGGGACAAACTTTCAATGATATTCTGCATATGCTGTTCTAATACACAGCAAAATTAGCAAGGGTGGCCTTGCCAAAACCTTGGCCTAACTCTGTAAAGTGGCAAAATCAAAGATGGCCGTGAATGTCTTTTAGTCCATTAATTTATCACCATATGTTGGCAATCATCATGTGGTATGTATGTACTTTCACTTGAGTGTATTTGCACTCAGAACTTGTAAGGCGTTTATTTGTATAGCGTTTCTTGAAAATTTTGTCAGCTATAACTGAACTGATAACCCGTAAAAATGCATTTTGGACATCATAAGTACACTGATGGTCATTTCATGGTTTATCCTTGTACAGACATTGAATAAAATACTTAAAATTTGACTCGCGCAAATACACATACCATCACTCTAAGGATATATTAATATTGAAAGTTTGTCCCACAATCTTAGTCACAGACCTTAAAAATTTTATTCAGCTATTATGAAGATTTGCTTATGTGTTGTTTCAATTGTCCTTGAACATATTTGACCATTGAAGTTACTGATTCTCTTTTCTTTTCTTTCCAAGACCTAAACAAAAATGTCTGAATCATTACTAAAATCATTCCTAGATACGTAAGGGCAAAAGCGAATGAGAGATGAAGTGTATATAATAAGGAAAAGAAATATAATGAAAATAAGTCCGACTATCCTGAATATCTGTAGTATCAGCTAAAAGAAATTAGTTTAAAATGGAAAACCTTAGACACCCATGGTGATTTGCATGACAAAATTAACTGGGATGATGGACCACAAGGGATCATCTTTCATAAATTTTGGAAAGTGGAACTTTTAAGCCAGCGAAAAAGCTCTGATGCAAACAATAAATAAGGATATAGCCTTGGCAACTGAGGTCAGAGGAGCTAGCTAATCACAAAATCTTTCAAATCCAATCGTGGGTGAATAACAGGTGCCAGAAGTAGAACAGAGACATTAATCACAAAGATCTCTGTATCTGGTGCATGAGAGGGGAAGATACAAAAAAGAGATGAAATTGCGCACTATTTATCTAGAAGATGGTGCAATGGGGGCAGAATTCTAGCGGTCATTGATGAAGGTAATGGCCCATTTGCTTCTGGAAATAGGTGTCACAGATTTTGTTGGAAAAGTATATTTGCCCATTGTATAGCAAAGAATGTGTTGATTCTAAAATACACCTTCAGAGTTTGTGTTTTGTTGAAGTTCAACACATGTTCTACCAGCATATCCACTCTTCTGTACTACAAATGCATGTGCCCAGAACACTACAAGGTCTCTACAGAGCTACAATAATCTGATGAGGAACTACAGTTTTGATATATCATCAATCAAAAGAAGTCGAATAAAGCAGTTATTGAAGGAATAGTTTGGAAATATGCTATGTTATCATGACCATTATCGCAAAAGTCAGAGCACAAAAATATACAGCATAATACAGCAGCTGGAGGCTCATTCACAGAAGCCGTGATAAGGTTTTGCCGTATAAGAGCTTAGCAATTGATAAACACTTACTCGTCGTCTGAAAGAAAAGCTATCAAAAGAGCATATCATGATGTGGCCACCTGCTGTGCAGGAATTGGATAATCATAAAGAGACCCATATATTCATTTTACAATTTTTAAACTGGCTTAGGAATCCTGCTGTAAAAAACTTCTCTACACGATGTAAGGATGCAAAAGTAGTAGCTTTGTCTTCTTTTTTATTCTAACATATCACCCAAAACAGAACTCCTTTCAAAACTCTATTGTCATTAACTGTACATGGCCTCACAAGAAGTTGTGAGATGGTCGACCTTCTGCACGTTTGTCCATTAGTATAAGCGACCAAGATGTTCTAAATTTATATGCATCATGGGGAAAATATGACATAAAAAACAATGCTGTTTGCCCTTATGAATTGACTTCCGGCTCTCCAGCTACAGCCATCCTAGACAAAGATGAGTTTTGTGATGACACTGACTGGAGCAAACACATCTCACAGAGTAAATGTCATGTTAGTGCTGCTTGAGAGTATTACCAGAAATGAATCAAATAAACACTGTAACAAGTTACTCATGATATGTAAGCCTTGAGATCTGAAACAAAATCTTCATGTTCACACAAAGTAAAATCTTGCAAAATATTCAAGCATGGTCAGCCAGCTGCAAAGCCATTATTTGACATTGCCACTGACCTCGTACAGCTGGCATTACAACCTGTCATTGGTCTCATTCCATTAAAACAAGGCTATATTCACTTCAGCCAACATTGACCCCACCATGTCTTCAACTCGAGGATTTGTATATTCCAAAATCTCTTTTTATTAAGATTTTCTTATAAAAACCACTTATCGGTCTTTATTTCTTTACCCAGATCTGTAAATGATTGTTTCACACTATTGTTATTCTATACTTTCTTTTCTTTTTATTTCGGCACATTGCTCTTCCTGACTTTCCCTTATAATATGATATGGTACATAAATTTCTCTTCGTAAAAAAATATGATTGTTTATTCTTAGTTTTTTCTTTAATTCTATTTAACGACTTTAGCTTGCAAGTTCGCTAACAAATACATCGGTAATTAATCTTATTATAGTTCGTTTGGACATGCGTAAACTTTTTCATAACTTGTGAAATCTATGATTATTGGGAAAATCATGTTTATCTTTGTCTGATATACGATATCATGGACTAGTTTTGCGATTTATGAAATATGATTCAGTGTTACCTAGCCAAGAGTAAAGACGGTTGGGAACCAAACGCATGGATGAGATTAGGGTAAGCTAAGAACAGGATTAATAAAGGTTCGCAGAGGGACATAGCCACCCCGCCGGTAGGTAAGTAGGGAAGGATACGTCTCATGGGTTGGGTTAAGTGGGGAACCTCAGGTTAGGTTGTGTTCTTGTGTTTGGTGCCTTTTTCATATGTGGGTTTTCATTCATAAATTTTGAAATTTTACACCCGGTCTGTCCTTACAAACTGCAAAGGCTCCTTGCTTTTTAAACACTTCTACTACTTTTGATCACATACCATGTGACCAACACAATTGTACTCTATGTATTCGCAGTATTCATGATACACGAGACTATTGCATAATCGTTCTTTTCCATCTCAGTTCAATTAGATTTCACAGGACATCACACCCGTCTGTCTCGTGAAGCTATACTCTACAGTCTATACATTTCCTCTTGCCTTTGCCTCAAGAACATTATTTCACTCTAAATGATATTTATTTATTTTTGTGGTTTTCACGGTAAAACCCTGATAATTATTATTATTATTATTATTATTATTATTATTATTATTATTATTATTATTATTATTATTATTATTATTATTAACTCTTCCCATTCATGGTCTACACTTTGCTATACTTTCAGAATAACAACGTATATATGGAAAATACTTCATAGCTTTTGAACCAAAACCAGTTTCCCATATTCTAGAACGAGATTACATCAGCAATTATCGCATCAAAATGATTTGGTGGAATCGGTCTAGATTTAGCTCACGCGTTGCATAACCAAATGTTTACTCTAGTTGAAGATGGTTGGCCATATTTAGGTAAATGATGATGTCGCATGGATAAGGGTTTTATTTTTAAGACATACTGTTTGCTTGAGTATTGAAAAGGCTGTTTAAAACGAGGCTCCTTGTTAGTCATTACTTTTCTATAACCATTTACTGTGTAATGCGTCAAGATCTTGATGTAAGAAAGAAGCAAACCTTATATTTAAGAAAGTAGCCACCTCCTATATCAAGGGGTTTAACCCGAAAATAGTTTCTTGGACTAAGTTTCTTTAATTTTTATTTTCTCCTCAAACGTAGAAAAATATAGTAAATGCTTAAGTCTCCACAAGAGAGAATATAAGATCTATTTGAATTCAAGTGTCAATTCGTGCAATTTTTTTAATTTCGAATATTTGAACGTCGAAGATTCTAACTGACCTAATATTACACTATCTTGGCTCGTTTATAATTAAAATGTTCACCCAGATTTATATTCCGCATAAAATCAGTGGGTTGACATGTGTAGCATACAGTAGATTATACTGAAGTCCAGAACTATGGTTTAACTCCATGAATTGTGAAAATATTTTCCATTAAAAAAAATAAATAAAAAAAACACACACACAGAATCATATCTTAATGAGGCAGTTAGGTTAATTGCGTAATACAAATAGTGTCTATTCATAGCTATACTACTGGCAAAATTAAAAATACATCACTCCTATCATTATCATTACCATCATTAGAACGAGATAATTTTGCCTAAATGGACGCGTGAATATTTTAACGTCAATTTTTCCGCTTAATCAAAAGTATGTTTTATTTGTATCATTGTTGTTGGTATATTTATAAGTTTGCTTATCATAAAATGCTAAAAGTGAGTATTTCTTGTAAGAGGGTAGCGCCACTATATTGCACCTCAGGCAAAGCACTGTAGGCTTCACTACTGGGTCGTTTCAGCGTTCCTTCAACCCCCTCTATGTCACCTACGCTCCTGAGTTCTTGCTCCCAAACCTTTTTCATATCTTTCTTCATGGGGCAGCTACAGGGTTGCCCTAAAGTTGCATTTGGGTGCTGAATGACCTCATAGGCCCCAGCGCTAAGCTATTTAGTCCAAATTTATAAATACAAATCTAAAGGGGGAAGTATAAAGAACAATCAGTCACTTTTTTTATAATTTTAGCTAATCGAAATCCGTTTCATCGCTATATCCTAAACTTAAGTAGTTTCTTCGTCTTATGAAGCAAGTTTTAATTACTTGTTTTTAGTTTCTATCAAGTTTGCAATAAGAACACTGTCTCCTGCATCGTAAACCATTGGAACTAAAGTATCAATTCTTTCCATAATGTTTTCCTCGATGCAATGTTCCCTATAGCTGCTGCTATTCTGTCTCCCATATATCTTTATCTAGAAATTATTTTGAAGAATTTTCCGTCATCTTTTTTTATGTGTCATATTCCGATAACAGTCTGCAATTCAAAAGCAAGTTCTGGATTGAACGTTCACTTAAAAAGTCAGATAATCAAATAATGCTCCTGATTATCAGTAAGTTTGGGAAAGCTCTGATGGCCTCCTACATAACTTACTCTATTTCGTGGGTTATAATTTGCTATCTATTCTTCTCACATTCATATATGATAGCTTACTTTAGTGCTCCTCTATAACAGCTTTCTATTCAAACGTTATTACTATAACTTATCAGACTTTTATATCTTTTCCATTCTTAATCTTACTAACAACAATTTTCCATTTTTTTACTAGAAATATTCCAAATTTCCATATCCAGATTAATAATAATGCCAGTATATAATCATTCCGGTATTATTTAGATATCAGAATCATGTCGACATTTGACGTTCTCATCTGTCGACCTGTTACTCATAATCTAGACATAAAGAATGTTTTGTTATTGAATTTTCACTTTATAAAATACTCATAAAGCATTATTTTTAACAAAATAAGAGATAATTTTTAATTTAGTTACTTCAGACTACTTATGACTATACCTATAAAACGGATTTTGAGCGAAGCGAAAAATGTATTTTTGAGTGAGATAGCCATGTCGTCCTTATGGAAATTCCTTCAATAGTAGATTCCTAGGTTATAAGTGACTATAGTGATATATCCCAGAGAATTTACCGAAGGTATCCAGAATTCTAACTCCTTGAGTGTATATCCCTTAAAATTTTAAAAAGGGATATTGCGTACGGACGTATTGGCACGCCTCATAGCAATCTGCACTCCAGATAGTGTTTTATGCTTCGAGGTGTGGAAAAAATAAAAAGGGGGGCCCTCCAAAGGCCATCCCCGTTCCCGTACTACTATTGAGAGTACAACAGCGCAATTCCCATGATAGTGGCCATTCCTTGTAGCATTGAGCATAGGTTGTTACAGATACAGTACTACGGGAGGGATAGTGAAGATCTCTTCTTCAGAAGAGATGGGTGGGTCCATCAGGACGACATGGCTATCTCACCCAAAAATAGATTTTTCGCTTCGCTCAAAATCCGTTTTTTGGGCTCAAGCCATGTCGTGCTGATGGAAGCATACCAGAGCATTAATGTATATCTGGATTTTCATCAGTGCCTTAACCTTATATCAACCTTTTCTATGGTCTTGGGGACCATATGAGACCAGTGACGTTACCGTTATTTGTCATCATCACTAATCATAAACAATGTTAGTGCTTCCTGCCTCCTACAGGGAAGAGTCATCTAGACAGTAGAAAAGGGATTTCAAGGTTAACATAAATAGTATGATCAAACTTAAGTACACACTGAATATACAAATAGTCTCAAGTTGTATATTTGGTAAATTAACATTAGTGTCTCTTATGTCTATCATCTGATGCATACAAATATATGAAGGATGCATACTAGGTAAGTTAAAAACTCTGGCATGTATATATACAATTGTCTGGCGAAGATGGACGCACTACATTCTAATAGACATTTATTCCTAATAAATGACTTCAAGAGATGGTTAGCAAAACGAATGTAGTATGACAATGGGATTATACCTGAAACGAGTACAGAGAACGTATTTCTTTCTTGAAGGAAGAAATAATGAATGCCACTCTTAGATTGAAGAGAAATTATAAAATAATCGCTCTTCAAAATACCTGTACTGGTTACCTCTATCTGCACTGTGTACCTCGTACACCGGCACTAGTGCTATCTGTATAATTCCACACCTGGGATTTTGAACAGAGCTAGTGTTACCATGGTAACACTTAATCAAAAGAAGACATACCTAAGAAGAATGACCTCTTCTTCCCTTAATTGACAGTCCCAGTCAATTAGCTGTTCATCGTAGAATAAACGGGTGGGTAAATATTCTACCTGACGTCAACACAAGCTGCTTCAGATCATGGACTTACATAGCGTAGTGCTTGTAGAGCACTCTGGATGATTCTCATCCAGAACATGTGTGAGGACATGTGAGGTCCAAACCATTAATTGTTTATCACAGTAATTAGGGGGCAGGCTTTAATACACTGCCTGCCTCCACTACGAAGTGTTTCAGTTCATGCACTTGTTTTGCATAGTGTTTGTAAAATACTCTGGATGATTTCCATCCAGTGTATGAACGAAGACGCTCAAAGTCCATAAACTGAAAGAAGTTCAGTGATGAAGCAATCTTTCTCGGATCATGACCTGCGGATCCGCTCTACGAATAAAGTAGGTGAGCTTAGCCCTCAGCTGATTTAGAGATAAGTTTGATCCCAAAGTTTCTCCTTTAAAGAGCTGTCCTCCCCTGAAGTCTGAAATTCTACGAAGATAGACCTTTAGACACTCTACAGGACATAGAGAGACATCTTCCTTCAGAGGACAGATTCTCCAGGGACTCCACCTCTTAGTGGGTAGCTCGCTTTTTGCGAGAAAGGATGGATCAGGAAAGAGATTCAATTCTCCTAATTCCGTGAACTGAATGTGACCCTCATCTTTGGATAGGGCCACTATTTCACTAACTCTAGCCCCAGAGGCTATAGCAAATAGGAAAATAACCTTTTGGGTTAGGTCCTTAAGAGAACAATCTTCATTGTTCACAGATGAGGCATAATGTAAGACCTTGTCCAAAGACCAAGAGATGGGCTTTGGTGGTACTGCGGGCCTAAGCCTAGCACATGCCTTCGGAATCTTATTAAAGATTTCATTCGCCAGATCCACTTGGAAGGCATATAGGAGAGGCCTAGTCAAAGCCGACTTGCACGTATTTATCGTATTGGCCGCCAGACCTTGGCTATGAAGGTGGACAAAGAAGGACAGACAGAAGTTCATAGCCATTTCTTTCGGTCCTTTTGTTTTGACAAACGCAACCCACTTCTTCCAGGAAGACTCATATTGTCTTCTCGTAGATTTATCCTTGTATTCTTCTAAGAATTCTATATTGCCTTCTGAAATCCCAAACCTTTTTCAAACCGCTAGAGCAAGAAATTCATGAAATGAAGGGTTTGGGTTCTCTGTGATAAACCAAAGGCAGTTAATTTCTGAACCTTCGGAAATATACCTAGGATCGGAGCTAGGACCGGCCTCATCTAGCCTATCAGCCACATTAGAGGATCCTCGTATAGGGCTATTTAGCGAGGTAGTTTCTTAAAGACGCTCGTGATGAAGAGGTCGAGCTGCAGTTCCGGGACTTGTTCCCATCTGGGATGGAATATGTCTGCGTCCATGGACCATTCCAACTCTATCGCCTTGGATCGTGATAGAGTATCCACCGTCACATCGTGCATCAGTTGTAAATGAACTGCTGTTAGGTGTCATCCCTTTAGGAAAGGGATGGGTAACTTCACCAAGACTGTATGAGACGTTCGATTGTGACGTCTTATTATCACTTTGGTGTACCAGATCAGTCGCTCATGAAAGGACCAGCAGAGTCCTGAGACTTTCGTGTCTTGTTAAGGAAGCGAATAGAGAGGGACCAATCTCAGTCTTATTTGAACTCTTCAAGCGTTTGATGCGTGTTTTCTCCAGGCTCTTAACGCATCTTTCCGATATGCTCTTTGCACTAGATCTGTCACTATTGCGAACTGGGGAAAGTTTAGCGCTTTTCCTTGTTGGCCTTTTGGGAATCTGATCGATTAGCTGAGTCTCTTGACAGACCTCGGGATCTCCTTTTAAATTCCCAAGGGAAAAGAGAGTTGATGTGACTGAGGGCTTCGATGGTTTTTTAGCCATCGAAACCCTAGAGCTGGAGAAAGTCGAGACTTCTAGAAGCATATCTTGCATCTGTGATGTCCCAGGAACTGGGACATCTCTATGAAGATACTTAGGACTGTGAGTCTGATACGTATCTATTCTAGGATGAATGTTACTCTTCGTGACATGAATCCTAGATAGGAGGAAGGGGGGTGGTTGACTGGAAGGTTCCGGAGGACACCTTTCAGGTCTGACAAGACTACGAACACCCCTAATTGGAACAAGTTCCATATGTTCAGAAGGATTAACATTCAGAACTTGCTGTTTTTTAAGAACTTGTTGAGTGGCGACAAGTTCAGAATGACTCATTGATATCTTGAATCCTTCTCATGAACAAAAAACAGCCTTCCCTGGAACTCGATGAGCTATAGTTTTCTTACCACCTGTATGCTCTATAGCTCTCAGGTATACTTCTCCAGGAGGGTTTTGAACTGTAGGAGAAGGTAAGGAAATGATGGTAGGGACATTTCTGTTTCCCATCAATGGCTCATCTTGAATAGGCTTTGGACCGAAGGATCAAAGGTCCTGCGATCCTGAGGGAAAGTTCCTCCTAGCCGAAGTGTCTTTATGCTTCGAGTAGTCAGTAGGCTTAGAATTTTGACCATCTGCCTGTAGCACCGTGGTCACTGGAATAGTGGGATGTTTTTGAGAAGCCCGGATATTTCCAGCATTTTCGATCTTCTTTTTAGGTTGGGGACCCACAACCACAGAAAATTTTCTCTTTGAAGGAATGCCCCATTTTTGGAGAAGACTTATGTTCTCCATGGTGGCGTTCTTAATTACTTTCTTAATGACCTCGTGTGGGAAGAGGTCTTTACCCCAGATGTTGGAAGATATTAGTTTCCTTGTTTCATGTTTCACTGTTGCGTCAGCGAACACAAACTCTTTACATGCTCCTCTGGCCTTCATAAAGGCGTAAAGGTCCTTCACCAAGATAGCCATATGCATTTTGGCTATGACCATGAGCATATCTGGGGTACTTTCGTAGGTTGAACACAACTCTATGTAGTTTTGTAGAGAAAGGGATGTCGCAAGTCTCTCCTTTGACTCATGTTCATTACACAAGAGCAACTCAGACAATTTAGGGAGACATACCTTGAATTGTCGACATGCGATGTCCTTATCTTATTTTATTTCTGAAAATGTCAAATGGACTTCCTTCCAATCCTTTTCCTATCCGGGAAAAGCTGGTGACAAAGGCTTGCACTCATTGAGTGTGGGACATGGCTTACCCGCCTCTACCGCTTTGGCAACAGAAGTAAATGCCTTCCCCATAAAGGGGAATGAGAGTGAAGTAGGAGCAAGAAAGGAAGGGTGTCTGTTATTCAGTGAGAATACCTTCGACTCTGAATAACCCGCCTTTCTCGACTACTTGAAAGGATAGTCTGTGCCTTATCATGGTCGAAAATCAAGACCTCCTTTGGTTCCGCTCCTTTTCTTGACTTTGGTTCGTACTTCAGTCGAACCCAACAATTAGGGAAAGTATCAAAGCTTAGCAAAAATTGAATTTTGTCCAAAGGAACAGCATCTATTTTCTCTGAGATGTAGAGATTGCCATTTGAAATCAGCATTTGGTCCGCAAACCTCCAGGGATTGGTTATGGAGCATGTTGGTAGGTCTTGATTCAAGGGTCGTTTGACTGACCCCTGCGAAGCGACAAGAGAAGCATTACGAGGCTCTATCTTGCGTTTTACTTCCTGCTTTTCGTTTTGTTTACGAAAGCTCTCTATTTGATTCTTCAGCTGGATACATAATTGTACCATATTATCCAATAGAGGGGTAGAAGATGAAAATGTCGACATCGATGGGTCTATAGCCGGCATAGGCGGAGGAAATTCCGACACAACATTTTCCTCTTCTACCCTGGGGCACTTCTTGCCCCTAATCCCAAAAGTTTTCTGGCCGTCAGGGGATGTAGTTGGCTCCTGAGGCACTACTGTTTCCTCACTTGCTTCCGGAAATAGTAGCTTACGCATCCTATCACTAGGTAGGAAAGGTCCCGGAGAGATCTTTTGAAAGCCTCTCACCCAGTTGCGTAATTCATATTGAGCTGTATCCCTAATCTCCGTAGACTTGAGATTTTGAAAACCTGCGGACATTAATGTCCAACATATATTACAAACCTGTGGGTTCCAATAATGTAGGGATCCGGAAATAATATTGTAGGGGGCATGAAACCTGCAAGTATTATGACCGTAAAAATACTTTCTCTTGGCCTTGCAGAGGACTGTCGCAAAAGGTATCTGGTGTTCCTCCTCTAAAGAAAGGAAAACCAAATGAGTATACAATGGATTATCTCCTTGACAATCAACATGCAAATGTCCTTTACAATAGAGTAGCTTAGGATAGTAAGCTAAAGGGATAGTAGGAGATACATACTTGTGTACCCCATTGAGCAAATGCTGTTGCCTCCCCTCAGTATTAACAACATATATTTCTCTATAGAGTAACTCCAAGTAAAAGGACTCTTACCCCTAGGGGTAGAGAGGTATCAAATCACTGTCCCAAAATAATGTTAATACTGTGGGGTCAGGATGACTGATTCTCGATCAGAATATTGAAGAAAACTATTCATTCAATATATGAACGGTACCAGCAGAATGCTCGTACAAGGGTACCCAAGGTATGTCAGAAAATACTACTGTATCATGGTACTGTAGTTTTCTAATTGCAGTAAGTCTATATTGCAATTTACTGGCTACTGTACATCATGTATTGTAGTCTAGTCATTATGCTGCCTTCATAGCAGCATATGACAGTACGGTCCATCTAGCGTGTAGCCCGCTGGACTAGGAAAATATAAAGACATATATTTGTATATTCCACTCAGCTCATTTGCTGTAGTCTTCCTACTATATTAAAATATAGAGTTTCCTGATCAGGGAGACTCAATGATAAAGGCTCTACCCTTTAAGGGTTAGGAGTGTATTACTCTTACCTTGAAGTATTTAATATTGTAGGGTAATCCTAAAACTGATTTCCAATCAGGATATTGAAGAAATCATATTCATTCAATATAGGATTAGGCTTGGCAAATGCCCGAGTTGGATATCAAAAATATATTGGAAATAACTACTAGTATAAGATATATAGTAGTTTTCTATCTGCAGTATATTCTATACTGGGATATACTGGCTATCTGTATAACCTATAGAGTAGTTCAGCCGGCATGTTGCCGGTCTAGCTAGGTCTTGCCGGCATACCCGGCAGTGCTAACTAGAGAGAGAGCTAGTATGGAAAAAAGGCTATTCCTTACTATAATTGTAAACAGTAATTAAGAATGTAAAAGTCTAATTTGACTGCCTTTCTCCAGAAGAAGGTTCTAAAAGAAAGGGAGAATGTAACATTCAGGCTTCTATGTAGCTACAGTACTATTGCCGGCAAGGTACCACCTATACACTGCCGGCCAGCAACCCGCCGACAGTACCAGTATAGTCGGCGTGCTGCCAACTGAGTCAGCACTGTCTTTGCCGGCCCGGCCGGCATTACCCCGGCAACAGAACCTATAGCAGCAGTGCAAGGGAGGACTGAAGAACCTTGGGGCCAGAAGGGACTACCCACTCACGGCCATCATGGTCGCAACTGTCGGCCAGGCCGGCAGTTGGCTATTGGGCCGGCAGCTGCCGACAGTCTCAAAGTGACGGCAGTCTTCTTGGCTGCTGGCCAGGCCGGCAGTTGCCAGCCGGGCCGGCTGGCGGCAGTATGCCCTGCCGTCAGCCATGACTAGAGACGGAGTCTGGCTGGCTCCAGCAACCTACCGGCAATGGTAAGGTTGCAAGATGCCAGCTTAAAGAGGATAGAGGGGTAGGGAACAGGGTCTTGTAACGAGTGTGAAAGGAACTGACAAAATTGTCAGTCCTACCACCTATTAAAAGAAACTCTGTTTCACTATCGGCAGAATCTCAGGTGACAGGAGAGACTCAGTTCTCCAACCCAGAGACTGCCGACACAGTTAAGGGGATGGCGGCACTGCCGCCTCCTCTCAACAAAGGAGAAACAGAGTTCTAGTACCACGTTATCCCAGGCTAAAAGAATATCACTCTTCAGCCTAGGGTACTGTGGCACAGGACTAGTCTTTTAGTCGTAAGAAGATGGTATACTACCATAACTCTAATGCAGCTATGGAGGGCTAACCTCCATTGCCGGCCACCCTTGCCGGCAGGGGAATGATGGTATCTTACAACCCATTCACCCTGCCGGCAGGTCGCCAACATAAGACTAAATACTCTGAGATTCTGACTAAATCCCAAAACCTGCTGGTATATCCACAACCAATGGTTAAGGGAATAGGCAGAAACAAAACCCAGGTTAGCCATGTCTGAGTAAAATTCAAGGCACGGCTAATAGGGTTGTAGCCTGAGGCTACACTCAGAGGGAAAGAGATTACCCTTAAATCTCCGAAGAGACGTGTAAAGTTTTATGACATTCTAGGAGGTATCAGTCTCCAATGAATGAAAACAATACACGAGGGTAACCGGGGAATGTCGAACGTATAGAAAAAACGTCTAGGTTAGGTTATTTAGGCTAGACGAGATCTCGGTTACCCAAATCACCGAAACTCTAGCTATACGATCGACAGAAGAAAAAGGAAATAATTATGCACATAATCAAATCTTCACAAGAATAAATGCCCAAATAGCTAAATAATTACAATAGTTAAATAAAGCTATTTAAAAACTTGAAGTCGTTTTGCTAACTAAATAACACATGCCTAACGAACGACGGCGCCCACGGCGCCTCCAGTAGGTAGCCTAGCTCTTAGGCACAATAAAATACTTTAATTTCACTGTGAAACAGGAGCTAAAATATAATCATAGTAAAGACCCGATACTCAACTTTCCAAAGGCGGAAGAAGATGAAGAAAGCATAATTAATAATCCTTTAAACGATCGAAAAAATTAGATCACAGGGAAATACCACCGAGCGAAATCGCTACAAAAAAGGAATGGCCACTATCGTGGGAATGGCGCTGTTGTACTCTCAATAGTAGTATGGGAACGGGGATGGCCTTTGGAGGGCCCTCCTTTTTATTTTTGCCACACCTCCTCGAAGCGTAAAACACTATCCGGGGTGCAGATTGCTATGAGGCCTGCCAATACGTCCTTACGCGATATCCCTTTTTAAAATTCTAAGGGATATTCGCTCCAGGAGTTAGAATTCTGGATACCTTCGGTAAATTCTCTGGGATAAGTCGCTGTAGTCACATATAACCTAGGAAGCTACTAATGAAGGAACTTCCATCAGCACGACATGGCTTGAGCCCAAAAAAACAGGTTTTTTTTTTTTCTTTTTTTAATAAATATTGACAAGAGATGAACGCTACAATTAACATTTAATAAAAGAATTTCATTTGCTGATATGTTTTTTTTTTTCGTTTAAGCATTGAAACTTTTTCCAAATAATTTCCAGTTATTGTTACAGTTGAGAGTCGACGAAAGAAGTATGCGATAAAAAAACTTTCCTGAATACTCGTCGTAAGATATCCTGATGGATCAAAGCTTCATTCTCAGCCAAGCAATTCTCTCTCAGACATGTTCATCAAATTACTAAAGTTTCTACAACATCACTCCAGAGACTATTGTTCACTCACGAAAGAGTAGGAAAACCTAAAGCCTTAAATCTTTTTGAA
>NC_090732.1:106386134-106448634 GCF_036898095.1 Palaemon carinicauda
TCCCTTAGGTCACTACCGAAGGTTTCTGTAGTTATGATTCCTTCTTTTGTGATCGACCAGACTAAGTCCTGTTGCTGTTCTCGGGGGAGGATAAGTTCTTCCCTTGGGAGTAGCAACGCCTTCCTTGCTTTGGTGCTCTGGAAGCTGGCAAGTATTGCTGGCCTTTCCCCTTAGATCTCCCTTAGGCTAAGATAAGTTTCTTGGCTGCGGGTGATCTGTCACTAAAGCAAGGTTGGCAGGACCCTCTTGTCCCTTCCCCCTCTATCTCCGTAATGGCCTAGCCATTACTGTACTGTACCTTGCCGGCCGGCAGAGCTGGCCGGCAGGGGTCTTACTGTACTGTACGTCGTTCTACTTCTGGACCTAGTATAAGTTGGGATGTGGAATTGACTCAGCCCATTGCCGGCCGGCAGAGCTGCTGGCCGGCAAGGGTCTTATGTTTTCGAGTGCTGCCCGGACCTCTCTTGGTCCCTCATCCATGCCTGCCGGCAGAGCCGGACGGCATTGGTCAAGGAAGCCTGAATTAGTTTCTCCCCTTCCTTATATGCACTCTTTCGGTTGCCGGGCTTGGGGGTTGTGTACACTCTTATCCCAGCATCCATTCTATTTTCTTCTAGTGCTGTACCTGTCCCGGCTGCCGGCCTATGAGGCCGGCAGCCGGGCAGGTGTAGTCTTCTGGTTCTTTTGCTGCCGGCTGGCATCGGTCTTGTACCTTTGCCGGCCGGCTTATGTCAGTCCTTGTCTGCCGGTCACCAAGAGTGTGGCCGACAGCTGGGTACTACCTTGTGTAGTTGCTGGCCGGCAACACTGGCTGTTACCGGCCGGCAGTTGCTGCCGACCGGCACAGGCATTTGAACCAGAGTGCTGCCGCCCTATAGCTGTTAAGTAGTATACTTTAAAGCTAGTTGTGGTGTGTGCCGGCCGGCAAAGGCAGGCCGGCACACATCCTCCTATACTGTACTAGTATTCTTCTGTATAGCATATACAGTAAGAAGAAAACTATAGTAAAGGTTTAGGTACAGCACTGTATCTTCTAACACTATTGTGTTTTCTTGCACAGCCCTTTGCTGTTGCCCTCAGATAGGAAGGTGAGTTCTTCCCTGTCTATTATCCAGGATTTTAAAATCATTGCTTAGGTGTGAGCTCCACCTGTTTCCTCTGGAAACCTTGCATTGGTTACTCTAGAAGAGATAAACCATTTTGATTTTATTATCTGGAAGGCTGCAACAATGGGTTGTGAGGGAAACACAAGTGTGTGTCTTTCCTTTATGAATTGTTATGCTATACTATGCATATCCAGTGATACATAGTTCACTTGATACTCATGGAAATTTCTTCTCTTTACAGGAGGACCCTCCGAAGTGCGGAAATGTTTTCTGCAATGTCCGCAGCAAGAACCTCTGCGGACATGAGTGTTGTAGGAGACACGCAGCATGCGCTGTCTCCAAGGATGATCTCCAGTATTGGGACCCTCAGGTATGTACTGTATGCACTAACCTGATTACTGAGGCTTTTGATTCCCCTAGAACGGCGGAATCAAGGGTTATAGCAAGGGAAAAGCTTCGTACTTGGGTAAGGGGCTTCAAGAAGAACACCTCTGGCCCTTATCTTCCAAGTGAGAAGATGAGGGCGTATCTTTTTTCCCCAGGCATCAGCTGAGGCAGTGATTCCCCAGCCTCAAGAAGAGATCCCTCAAGATCAAGTCCAGGTGGACGTGGAAGTCGCAGTCGCGATGCAAGACATCCAGTTGGATGACAGGATGTCTGACCTGGACGAACGTTTGGAAGAAGACCTCCTGGCAGAAGGTCAGGATCAAGTTCAAACCCCGGATGTCGTAGAGGATGAGGTCGACGAGGTGTCGGCTACTCCGGTTCAGATGCCGGAGCCTATCCCCTCAACATCGGCTGGTCTCCCAGTAGAACTGGGACAGGCCCTCTCTTCGATTGTTGGAATGATCCAACAAATGCAGAAGGAGAATCAGGAGAAGGCGGCTGCAATGGAACTGCGTATGCAGTCCCTGGCAGAATCACATGGGCCCCGGAAAAGGCTCAATGTGAAAGACCTTCCCATATGCTCAGATGCTAACCCATGGAGGTATGCTGAGCACATGCCGATGACGACTGGAAAGATCGTCATCTCGGATAAGCTGGGTTCAGTTCCCCTAGAGGAGGTAGAATTCTGGCCCAGCAAGGCATCATATCTGGACTGCTATGTCCGGCTGAGAAAAGAACCAGCTTCAAGGGAGGAGACAGAGCCGAAGGAGGTCATTATTATGGACCACGCTAAGGCTCAAGCCCTACTTTCATCCTCGATGAAAGAGAGGGGCTTCTCTAACTCGAAGGTAGCTGCATTGAGCAAGAAGCTCCCTTCTTTTGTGTCCTCTCCTGATAGAGCCTTCCCCTTTTTACAGAAAGGGTTTGCGGCTGTCCTAAAGGCAGTCGAGGCCGGCAAGCCTTGCCCCTCCCTGGAGGAGTGTAAACCCTTGTCGCTGGCCCTGCCTATGGACCACAAAGACTGGAAGGATGTCCACCTGACATTCTCAGTGGGAAAGTTGGAGGCTGATATTGCCGGACGGCAATTCGGCGAGGACCTCCCCAAGCTGTCCGAATCTCTTTTACGAAGAGAGTTCGAGACAAAAGAAAGACTGGCTGCCTCAATGTCTCATCAGACTACTCTTGAGACGATGGCAAGTGACCCCAAGGTCCATGAAATGTTCATGGTAGTGGCTAAGTCTCACCTAGCCACAGTGACGAAGGACCTTTATGGCTTCGTCAAGGCAAGGAGAGCTTGCAGGGAGTTCGTGTTCACCGGGGCTTCGGTGAGACACGAGCCAAGGAAGTTAATCTCCTCCAACATTTGGGGAAAAGACCTTTTCCCTTCCGATGTGGTCAAAGAGGTTGTTGATAAGGCCGCCGTGGAGAATAGAAACCTTCTCCAGAAGTGGGGCCTGGCTATCAAAAGAAAATCTTCCCCGGATGAGAGTCCTCAACCAAAGAGGAAGAATATGAGGACTAGGCTACCGTCTCGGCCAGCCAAGCCTTATAGACAGCAACAGCAACTGCAATTGCCATTGCCTCCAGTGCCCCAGATGGTGGCACAAACCCCGACTACTTTTCAGTGGGTACCCCAGGCTGTGCCATGTCAGTCAACCACATTCACCCCAACGTTCGAAGGACAGTCTTCTTCCTTTCGTGCAAAACCTAGAGGAGCAGCCAGAGGCTCGTCTAGGCGCCCCTCAAGGGGAAGGGGATTCAGAGGTGGTCGTGGTCAGGGAGGCAAGACCTCAGGACGGCAGTCCAAGTGAAACGATACCGGTAGGAGGGAGACTGATGAAATTTTGGGATCGCTGGACCTTCGATCCCTGGGCCCAAAGCCTACTCAAGAATGGACTGGGCTGGAGCTGGTACAGCACTCCACCCCCGTGCCTTCGGTTTTTCCAACACTCCACCCCCGTTTTGGAGGAGTACGTTCAAGAACTGTTGGAGAAAAAGGTGATCCGAAAGGTGAAGTCCATCAAATTCCAAGGGAGGCTGTTTTGTATTCCCAAGAAAGACTCGGAAAAGCTCAGAGTCATTCTGGACTTGTCGCCACTCAACAAGTTCATAGTGAATTGCAAATTCAAGATGCTAACACTGCAACACATAAGGACCTTACTGCCCAAGAGGGCATACTCAGTCTCTATAGACTTGTCAGACGCTTATTGGCACATTCCAATCAGCCGTCGACTCTCCCCCTACCTAGGGTTCAGGCTACAACGGAGACTGTACGCCTTCAGAGCCATGCCATTCAGGCTAAACATAGCCCCAAGGATTTTCACGAAGCTTGCGAGCGCAGCTCTCAAACAATTACACCTAAAGGGAATTCAGGTAGTAGCCTACCTGGACGACTGGCTGGTGTGGGCAGCATCCGAGACCGAATGCTTGCAAGCTTCCAGTCAGGTGATCCAGTTCCTAGAGTACCTAGGCTTCAAGATCAACAGAAAAAAGTCTCGACTTTCTCCATCCCAAAAGTTCCAGTGGCTGGGAATCCACTGGGACCTTTTGTCACACAGTTTCTCCATCCCGACGAAGAAAAGGAAGGAGATAGCGGGCTCTGTCAAGAGACTTCTAGATTCCGAAAGGATATCAAGACGCGAACAGGAGAGGGTACTAGGCTCTCTCCAGTTTGCTTCAGTGACAGACCCAGTGCTAAGAGCACAGCTAAAGGATGCAACCGGAGTTTGGAGAAGGTATGCATCAAACGCGCGAAGAGACCTGAGAAGACCAGTGCCGCCTCGGCTACGTACTCTTCTCAGACCTTGGTCCCAAACATCTAAAGACATCTAAAGAAGTCGGTTCTTCTTCAGCCACCTCCCCCGTTGATGACGATTCACTCAGACGCCTCAAAGGAGGGATGGGGAGGTCACTTTCATCGGAGAAAAGTCCAGGGGACTTGGTCCAAGCTATTCAGGACCTTTCATATAAACTTTTTAGAAGCTATGTCAGTGCTCCTTACCTTAAAGAAAGTCTCCCCGCGTCACTCGATCCACATAAGATTGGCGATGGACAGCGAGCTGGTTGTGAGATGCTTGAATCAACAAGGGTCGAGGTCACCACCTCTCAACCAAGTGATGTTAGCCATTTTCCGATTGGCGGAAAAGAAGAAGTGGTACCTGTCGGCAGTTCACCTTCAAGGAGTCCGCAATGTGACAGCGGACGCTCTATCCAGGTTCACACCGATAGAGTCGGAATGGTCCTTAGACGCAGGATAATTTTCCTTCATTCTGAATCAAGTCCCAGAACTGCAAATAGACCTCTTTGCGACGAAAGACAACAAGAAGTTGCCCCTGTACGTGTCCCCGTACGAGGACCCCTTAGCGGAAGCAGTGGACGCAATGTCCCTCGACTGGAACAGATGGTCCAGGATTTATCTGTTCCCTCCTCACAACCTTCTGTTGAGGGTCCTCAACAAACTGAGATCCTTCAAGGGGGTAGCGGCAATAGTGGCCCACAAGTGGCCGAACAGTATGTGGTTCCCCTTGGCGTTGGAACTACAGATGAAGTTCATGCCGCTACCACATCCAGTTCTGACCCAGCGAGTCCAGAAGTCGACTGTCTGCGCTTCATTACAGAAAACCCGGACCCTGCAGCTCATGATTTTCTCGCCCTTGCGGTGAGAAAGCGTTTCGGGATCTCGAAAGCCAGCATAGACTTCCTAGAGGAATATAAGTGCAAATCGACTAGAAGGCAATATGAGTCATCTTGGAGAAAATGGGTGGCCTTTGTAAAGGCAAAGAATCCGCAGGAGATCTCAACAGACTTCTGCTTATCTTTCTTCATCCACCTCCATGGCCAAGGGTTGGCAGCTAACACGATTTCAGTGTGTAAATCTGCTTTGATGAGACCCATTTTATTTGCCTTCCAGATCGACCTAGGTAACGAGATCTTTATTAAAGTTCCGAAAGCCTGCGCTAGGCTCAGACCTTCAGCACCTCCAAAGCCCATCTCATGGTCTTTAGACAAAGTTCTTCATTTCGCCTCCCTGTTGAGCAATGAAGAATGTGCGTTAAAGGATTTGACGCAAAAAGTTATTTTCCTATTTGCACTCGCGTCCGTGGCCAGGGTTAGTGAGATCGTAGCCCTCTCGAGAGAGGCAGGTCGTGTTCAGTTCCTGGATGGGGGGGATCTGAACCTGTTTCCGGATCCTACGTTTCTCGCCGAGAATGAGTTACCCACCAACAGGTGGGGTCCCTGGAGAATCTGCCCTCTGAAAGAAGATGCATCTCTATGTCCAGTAGAATGCCTAAAGGTCTGTCTTAGTAGAACTTCAGACTTCAAGGGTGGTCAACTATTCAGGGGAGAAACATCAGGCTCAAATTTATCTCTGAATCAACTCAGAGCGAAAATCACATATTTTATTCGCAGAGCGGATCCTGACAGTACACCCGCAGGTCACGATCCGAGGAAAGTTGCCTCATCCCTAAATTTCTTTAATTGTATGGATTTTGAACATCTCCGTTCATACACGGGCTGGAAGTCTTCCAGGGTGTTCTTTCGCCACTATGCAAAGCAAGTAGAGGAACTTAAGAGATCTGTGGTAGCAGTGGGTCGTGTAGTTAACCCTACTGTTTAACTCTGCGAGGAACAGTGGTCTTAATTGGGACGATTAAGTCCAGGGTGAGTGTGTAGGTACATACTGTACTACAAACTAAATGAGGGCACCAAGTGCCCATATAGACTGTTCCTTCTTTCAAAGGTGAACCTAGCATAAGTTCAGACATGTGTGCCGAGCGTTTCTAACGCTAATGTGATTGATTTGTAATACAGACTTTTATGACTTGATACCTTGGTATCTTATTAAAGTGGTGTTTAATGGTTTTTCTTTCAGATAAACAAGTTCTGTTTACTATCATACTTACGCTTAAAGTTTTGGGTTATCCTCTTATATATATATATATATATATATATATATATATATATATATATATATATATATATATATATATATATATATTGTTGTTAACCTGTCTGTTTATTATCTGTCAATAAACTTGTTCTTGAGAACCTTGCGTCTCTTTCACCTGTGTCAATTTATTGGTACAATTGAGCATTTTTATTCTATGTATCTTATCAGGGATAATTCTGATAGAATTGTTCTGTTTTGCAAGCTATGTTGCATTGGTTTATGTAGTCCCCTAATGGGAGGACTCCGTCCCATAAAGGGACGAGGGCGGTTTTATTAGTTTCTTCCTATGCGGATATAAACCTTTGTCCAATACAAGTATTGTGCGGATTACTGGTCAATATATATTGACGCAGTGGTTCTATACAAACTATGCTTTACTTAATATAGGGCCAGACCACTATATTAGCTTGCCTGGTATTCATACATAGATATATGTACTCTTCGAGACTTTCCAGAGTCTAGTAGGACTCTTCCCTGTAGGGGGCAGGAAGCTCTAACATAGTTTATAGTTAGTTGAAAAGATGTATAACGGTAACATCTTAGGTCTCTAGGTCTAGTCGACCGGGAAAAAATTATCTCCGGGGAGTATGGCACGTTCTGAGAATCCACAGATACAGTAATGCTCTGGTACACTTCCATCAGGACGACATGGCTTGAGCCCAAAAAATGGATTTTGAGCGAAGCGAAAAATCTATTTTTGGGTGAGATGGCCATGTCGTCCTGATGGACCCGCCCTTGCCTTTCTAAGAAAGGGCTGTAGGATCCCTCCCTACATACAGTATCTGTAGCACCTCGTGTACGCTACAAGGAATACAGATGGCGCCAGGATTGGCGCCAGGCACGCATACGAATCGGGGGATAGGGAAGCCTTGGGAGCGGCTCCCCTTTTTCTTTCCCGAATTCGTATCTCGTCAATCACCTCCTACGAGACGAAATCTCTGTCCAGGATGTAGATTGCCATGTGACGTGTCTAGAATACGTCCTCTGATATGTCGCGATATCCCTTTCACGAGGGATACTCGCTCCAGGAGTTAGAATTCTGGTACCTTAAGGTAAATTCTCAGGGAATATCGCTGTAGTTGTAATATACCCTAGGAAGCTACCCTAAAGGAACTTCCATCAGGACGACATGGCCATCTCACCCAAAAATAGATTTTTTGCTTCGCTCAAAATCCGTTTTATATATATATATATATATATATATATATATATATATATATATATATATATATATATATATATATATATATATATATATATATATATATATATATATATATATATATATATATATATATACATATAAGTATATATATATATATATATATATATATATATATATATATATATATATATATATATATATATATATGTATATATATATATATATATATATATATATATATATATATATATATATATATATATATATATATATATATATATACTGTATATAAATACATAACTAAGCCAGATGGTGGACAAGCTAATCCAACTAGTTATATATCTCATGCCCAGTTAAATGGTAAGATTTGTTGCCTGGTCTAGCTAGCTAAGTATAATAACTATGTCAAAATTAAGTATTGAGTCTCGAGTCAACAGTGGAGTGCAATAGAGCTTGGGCGTACACTGCAAGCACTCTCTCCAGTATCTCTCGACAGTAGTGAGGAATATGCAAAGATTACCTCTAATGTCAGAACTGTGGCTAAAGAAGTTAGTGATGTGTAAGGACTGAATAAAAAAGAAAATATAAGGACTAGAAATTTGAATGTAGATGGACTCGCAGGAAAGGTAAGATAGGTTTTTTATATCATGCAGAGACGATATTTTATGACCATATGTACACATGATTTTAAAATGAAGGGGGAAGGATTAAGAAAGCTTGGGTGTGTATATAAAGTTTAAGATATAGGGGTAGGCTCAATAAGAAATGATAACAAAATTCTTCTGCATCCAGATTTGAAGGACAATATTACAGAGGTCCAGCCTATCAGTGATATGCTCTTGGGTATAAAGTTGGTGAAAGAAAAGAGACTAAGGCAAATAATTTTTGCATACACCTCTAGACAAGGATGTAGTGAATAGGAAAAGGACCAATTCAGAGGGAAATCAAAATTATATATAGTATACAGTAAGTTTCAAGAAATAAACTGCTAATGTTAGCTGGGGACATGAATTCTTATATTAGTGGATTCCTGATGGCTTTAAAGGAATACATCGTGAAAGAGGTTTTAGAAGAAGATATCAGGAAGGGGGGATTTTTTTTTAATTAGCAGAAGCTATGAATCTGGTAGTCTTGAATACACAGTTTGAAATGTAGCTCCACATAAATTGGTGGTGAGAGATTTTAGGTTAAAAGCAATAATAAAAAGAGAAGCTCCAGCCGTGAATAGGAGGAGCAAAACTTAGAAAATGAAGGTGGCGATATTGAAAGAGTTCGGATGTAAAGTGGAAAATGCCAGAGAAGAGAGATATGTAAATGGAATGTCAGAATCACGTGAAGAAATATGGGATATGATGAAAGAAACTGTGGAGCCAGGAACAATAGAGGTGAGTGGGAGGACAAGTGGTAAACAGAAACAGGGAAATAAACATGGCAATGGAGTAAAGAGACTCAAACACCTGTAAATGAAAAGAGTATAGCTAGAAAAAGGTGGAAAGAAGATAAAAACTAAAAGACTAGTGAGGAATATAGATGGATAGAGAGGAAAACAAAGAGAATTGTAGTAATTGTAAAAGAAGAAGCCAAAAGAGAGTAGTATGAGATGATGTGAAAACCGGAGGGAGAAAAGCAGATCTACATAATTGCAGAGGTGAGAAGAGAAGACAAGCAAGATGTAGGAGAGGTAGGAATTATTGGAGATGAAAATGAACATATTTTAATTAAGAAAGAGGAAGCCAAGAGATGATAGAAAGACTATTTTTCAAAACTATTAAACACTGAGGAGTGGTGAAGAACTAGAAAATATTCCATCAGTAGATGGACTAATAGCAATCATAATAGAACGTGGAGTTTAGAATGCAACGAAGAAATGAAAAGTGAACACAGCAGCAAGAAAATAAATCAAAAGTAACAATAGATATGATTAAGGAATAGAGAAACTTAAGCAGAGCGGGTACGCATACTATTGAAAAAATATCTGGGATGTAGAATAAATGCAATTGGGGTTGGATGATAGTTATACAATTCAATTGTATAAATAATGTTAAACAATGGAAACTACAGAGGGATAAAGCTTTTGGAGCATGTATTCATGATACTAGAAGGAGTAATAGAAGGAGGATGGTTGAGAGTTGATAGATACACAGTAGAGTGTGTGAATATATACTTATAAATATATATATATATATATATATATATATATATATATATATATATATATATATATATATATATATATATACTGTATATATATATATATATATATATATATATATATATATATATATATATATATATATATATATATATATATATATATATATATATATATATATATATATATATATATATATATATATATATGTGTGTGTGTGTGTGTGTGTATACAGTATATATAAATAAATATATATATATATATATATATATATATATATATATATATATATATATATATATATATATATATATATATATACATATATGTTTGTGTGTGTAAATAAACACACTATAAACAGACTTCAGCAGTAATGAAAGTCCTTCAAACATAAGGAGTAGATGAATCTCATGTTACAACACTAGAAGATATCTCCACAGAAATAACAGAGATCCTAAAACTACATGAAGATAATGAGGAAATTTATATTAAGAAAGGAGCTGTACAGCGAGACATCATCTCTCCTGAATTATTGACGACATATACAAATGAAGCTTTTAGGAATATAGATTGGGAAAATATAGGAATTAACATTAATGGGGATTACCTTACCAGCTTAAGATTCGCAGATGACATAGTTCTGTTTAGTGAATCATTACAGAAAACGTAAAAGATGATAAAAGATTTAAAAAGAGAAAACAGAAATATAAGACTAAAATAAATAGTAGTAAAACTAAGATAATGCTCAATGAAAATGCAGAGAGACAATAAACAAGGATTGTGGACAAACCTCTAGATATTGTTAATGCATATACGTACTTAGGACAGATATTAAGTGTTTGCCCAGGATAATGAGAATGAAATTAGGAGAACGATAAGCATAGGTTTGAGAGAATATGGTAAACAAAATGAGATTATGAAATGTAAAATGCCACTATCTGTAATAAGAAAACTACTAAATCAAATGGTCTCCCAGTATTAACATTTGCGTTATAAACTTGGAGGCCTACAAAATACTTAGAATATAGGCGAGAAAAAAAAAAAAAAAAAAAAAAAAAAAAAATCAACATGGATGTGAGAGCAAACTAAAGTATAGGATATTCTAACAAAATGGAAGAAAACTAAATGGACATAGACAGGGCATATTTATGATTAAAATGACAAAAAATAGATTGACATTAAGAATAAAAGAATGAATCCATAGAAATTGCAAAATACGCAGGGGAAGGGAGAGAACAAAAAGGATTGACCAAGAAAATTTGCAGGTATAGACTGATTATAAGGATCATAAACAGACACGAGTGGAAGGACATGTCTGAGGCCTTTGTCCTTCAGTCGATTAATCACGGCTTATAATATATATATATATATATATATATATATATATATATATATATATATATATATATATATATATATATATATATATATATATATATATATATATATATATATATATCAAAGTGGCGTTGGGTTTAGAAGAGATGCACTAAAACATACATTAAATACATGAACTGTCATAAAGAACTAAGAAATTACCTTTGTTAATGCTATAGTTGAGTGAAATGCAGAGAATACATTTATCAAAAGGATGCCTAATTTGTACCCTTCAAGCAGATGGCACCGCAGGAGCTTAAAGGGATGATGGGGTTAGAAGACATGCACCAAAGCGTACTTTAATACAGTCAGGAACTGCCAAATTGAGCGTATACATTACTCTTGTGTGTGGAAGTGTTATAGTGGATATTTCTTTGTGGGTGTAAGAAATACATCATGTGAAGGCTAAAGAGAATTTTTCTTATAATTTCAATAATAATGAAAATTTGTGGAAAAGACTGATAGTGCACTAGGAATGTTCTTGTTATAGACATTAAAGAAAGTAGGTAAATTATCTCCACTAAGAATTCTAAATCTTGAAAATATTTATGTAACTTGATATTTTTTTTTAATTTTAGATATATTATTAAGCTCCCCTCTCCAAGCTATTATATATAAATAAATAGATATATTGAAAATAATATTACGAATAAGGTTTAAAGTACATGAGGAATTTTTTTTAGGGCGGTTGAATAAGAAGTCATTATTGTTACATCGTAAGAACTAACGTTAAAATTATTAAGTTTTTGATGATTTATTTCAAAATTTCTGATACCCCCTATTATATGCATTTCAATGCTCATCATCCCTAATCATATTTGATTTTTTTACTATGAGTTTTATGTATGTTTTATCGGGACACTAGATAAATTATTTATCATCACATTTATTTTCTTTAGTATTTACAAATAAAACTGTTTCATTACATTTAAAGAATATACTTTCCGTCAAATCTCTCTTACAGTGCATTTTATAGCATAGTATGGTATTTAACGAAGTTTTAATGCGTAGAAAATATCAATCATATTCTGCTTCGTTTATCTGACAGTTACTTCTGAAAAAGTTTGAAACTTTTTCTTGAAGACTTTTATGAATCAAATATTTCCCCTATGCTAGGTAATATCTCTCTTAACACAGATTTTGCACTAGTTTTGTCATATGGTTTTCAATATTGGTTTTCGGCAATTAGATAGTATTGTTTATGTGGGATATGTATCTTTACAGACTTTTTTTTGCACTTCCCCAAGTCTAAACGCGAGATGTGTGTCTAATGTGTTGGTGAAGGAAAGGGAAAGAGGGAGAAAGAGGGAGAAAGAGGGAGAGAGAGGAAGAGTTGAGATTTTTAAGGCATATCTTAGCTTGCTTCAAAACTGACACTTTTGCACTTTAGGTTTCGCATTTTACACCATGATTCAATAAGATATATGACTTTCGTTGCCAAGAAAATTGCTCCCGTCCTTTCCTGGGATACCTTTGACATAAAGCAAGGATATTAAGGAATATATTTTGATATCATGCATATTTTTCCAGGCGGACGATAATTTCGTGTATATTTTCATTGGTCTTCGTATGATTAAATTTGGAGATGAATTTATATATATATATATATATATATATATATATATATATATATATATATATATATATATATATATATATATATATATATATATATATATATATATATATATATATATATATATATATATATATATATATATATATATATATATATATATATATATATGCAAAAACTCGTAATATACTGATAACCTATTTTAACTAGATTAAGAAAATTGATGTTAGCAAACAATTCCGCTGGTATGTTAGATTTATTATTCTTCCCGAAATTGAAACGAGTTTCAATGAAAATGATTTTACATTTTCTTTCAACTTCTTTTGAATTACTTATTAAATTACTTCTAAAAAACTCAAATCTATCAATTTGTGTTCAATCAAGAAATTAGTTTATTAGAATAATGGTCGTTTTTTCTTATTTCTTTATCAGTATTTTTACATTGCCTCTTAACATCAACATTTCTTTCAATGTTTCTATATAGCACTCTCTCTCTCTCTAGTTAAGTATTCTTATTGTTTTCATAGCTATTTCTTGGTAAAATATACATTAAAACAATTTTAAGAATAGGCTGAAATTTTATAACAAAAATTATGTGATTTAGAATTACATCTATTCACAAGTTTTTTTTTTTTTCTTATTTATTTAGCAAGATTAATTTTAAAAGCATTAGCCACTGTATTCATAGCGTTATGAAGAGGCCCAAGACAATAGAGAAGCACCTAGCACATAATTCATTTTCATAAGTAGCACCACAGCATCCGAAAGGAGTCTCATTTAGAGTGAATAATTTCCTTTGAACGCCACCTCATGTATTAACATAAGCAACTTAATGCTCTAAAACCCCCAAAAGAAGTGAAAGGAGGAGAAAGCCCCGTAAATTACCGCGCAACTTCATGCATCATTCATAATGCTCTTCATAATGAACAGCATCATCTTCGTCGCCTTGAAAACATAGCTGGTAAAAAGGGTAATATCTTTAGTCATTTGGGCGTAATAAAGAGTTTTTTGTGAATTGCCTTCTTACTGTTCCTCTTATTCCCTATAATTCCCACACGTTTAAGACTCCTATATAAACTAACTTGATTTTAGTATGAATACCTCAGGTTATTTGACCTGTGCTGTTCTAAATTGCTATGCATACGACACAGATTTAAAAAAGGAAAACATTACACAGGTGTAGTTAAGACTATTCTCACAAAACAATTTTTTTTTTAAACAAAATAAGGGGACAGACCTTACAGTATTGTTATGTATTTTGAAATTAATTGACCTGTTAGAATAGCATTTTCGTATTTAGCACCACTTCACTCATTCACTTACTGTTACAGGACTCTCCTTGGACCTACTGGTAATTTGTACCCTCTCAAAATCTATAGGGTTTTGCTTCCTTAAAGATTAGACAAATCATATAAAATGAGTTGTATTTCATAAGGATTTCTGAGAGAGACAATAAATGTTGGAAACTACAAAATCAGCTTTCCAAAGAGTATACAGACTGAACCTAGGACACACGTGTTTAACCATGGAGTTTTTCTTATTGTAGAACAACCTCAGTCCTACTCTGAGAAGTATTTGGTCCCTTTGACTGCAGAACAATTTTCGTCTAGTATAAATGACTTGGGGACATAGAAACCTATCTTTCTACGTTCTAAAGAAAGTGATTGCTTATCTAAAAAATTTATGGAACAGTTTTAGTTTCAACATACTAAACTCCTGTATTGTAAAATATCATAAACATTTAGTTTTTCTATTACCAGATACATCAACAAATTCTACAGAATACCTTCTACTTTATTGTGTATTTTAGATCTCTTTTATATCGAAGCACTCCATATTTGTTTCAATTAATCTGCTCACCCCAGGTTTTTTATGGGCTTTTTAAAATTTTATTTCCATCCCATCCTTATCTTTATCAATGACTGTTAATTTTTGCTAAATATTATGTTTTCTGATTTTTAGCTATCGAACGAAAATATTTTAAAGACTGAAACGGGTGCGCATATATTTTCAAATTTCAGGGAGCATATGCAAAGTGATTTTCCACTAATGCTTTGGCTATACACCCGCTGATTCCCACGCGTCGCCAATGCCTTTCTAACTCCCTAAAATGTCAGTTCATCATCGCAAAATATAAAGAACTTTCATTATATTTTCTTCCCCTTTCCCAAGCATTATCTGGTTTTATGTACTTAATTTTGTGAATAAAAGCAAATGACGCAATATATTCTTAAATAGCGTACCACTGTGTACCCAAAATGTAGTCTCACACAGATTTTTCTGTTTATCCCAAACTTTTAAGGTGTTCGGTCCTTTTTTACTTGCATTTAGCGTTCCCTCAAAGTTTAGTTTGACTTTATCGACTTATAACAGTAGCGTTTCCTTAAATCTTATATATATATATATATATATATATATATATATATATATATATATATATATATATATATATATATATATATATATATATATGCTTATTTGAAATCTGTCGAATAGCTATTTTATTTCGAAGGTTTTACTCTTCACAAAGATTCCGGTATCATCAAAAGGATTTGTCTTTACTTTGTCAATTATATTCAATAGAGATTTTTCAGTTTTTCACTTCCTTACTTTCTTATATACACCAAGGGCCTTACCCACATGGGGGGGGGGGGGGAGGGTAACCCATCCTAAAAAGAAATGAACAAAAGGGGACTTTTCCTCTCTTTGCTTTTCCCATCCTGACGGGGGATTCAGCGGAGTTTGGATGGTACTGCTAAGTTGCCACAGCCCACCCTCCACCGTTATCCACCACAAATGAAGCTTCATATGCTAAATACACTACTGCTGCCGCTACTTTAGCAGTCACAAAGGCAACCGAAGGAAGCAGCAGCAGTTACCGGAATTGCGCCTCAATCCCACGCCATTCATTCCTATCTCTAACACGCTCTTTTGACTCTCTCATATTTATCCTTCCATCACCTAGAGCTTACTTCACTCCATACATCCACCCAAATCTTGGCCTTGCTCTTGTACTTCTCCCATCAACCCTTGCATTCATCACCTTCAGAAGATGGTCCTATTACATTCTCTCTACATGGCCAAACCACCTCAACACATTCATTATCCATTCCAGCTGCTAGATCATTTCTAACACTCGTTCACACCCTCACTACTTCGTTCCTAACCCTATTTAATCGAGATACAGCAGGCATACTCCTCAGACACTTCATCTCAAACACATTCTATTTCTGTCTCTCTGTCACTTTCATTCCCCCCTACTCTGATCCATACATTACAGTTTGTACAATTCCTTTCTCATACAAATCTCTCTTTACATTCATTCCTAATCCTCTATTCTTTACCAATTCCTTCACTGCCCCTAACACTTTACATCCACCATTCACCCTCTGACATACATTTGCAGCAACAATGGACCCCAAGTACTTAAACTGATCTACTTCCTCAAGTAACTCTCCATTCAACATAACATTTAATCTAGTACCACCCTCCCTTTACGTGTATCTTGTAACCTTATTCATACCCACATCAACTCTCTACTTCCTTCTCTCACATATCCTTCTAAACTCTGTCACTAATCGACCCAGCTTTCCTCCCAGTCTATATCCAATACAGTATCATTTGCAAAATACAACTGACTCACCTTCCACTCATGATCCCTCTCATCTATCAGTTTCAATTCTCGACCAAGCACTCGAGAATTCACCACTCACACAATTTCATAAACAAACCAATTGAACAACCGTGACAATATTACACATTCCTTTCTCAACCCCACTCTCACCGGAAAGCACTCACTGACTCACTCACTTCATTCCCTATCCTAAAACACACTTTACTGCCTATGTAGAAACTCTTCACTGCTTGTGACAACCTTCCACCAATTCCATATAACCTCATCATGTACATCCCTATCAACTCTATTATAAGCTTTCTCCAGGTCCATAAACACAACATACACCTCTTTGTTTTTTGCTAGATACATCTTGCATATCTACCTAACTGTAAAAATCTGATCCATTCATCCCACACCTCTTCTAAAACCACCCTGTCTTTCTAAGACTGCATCCAGTGTTTTATCCTTAATCCTGTTAATTAACAATCGACAATACACCTCTACAACTACACTCAACGAACTAATACCCCTAGAATTACAACACTCATGCACATCTCCCTTACCTTTGTATAGCAGAACAGTATACACAAACGCACAGTCCACTAATACCATTAACAACATAGAATTTATATCAATCTCACCAACCATTCAAGTAACATTTAACATTTCAGCCCTCAAACCATCCATACCAGGTGCTTTCCTTGCTCTTGTTTCATCTAGTGTTCTCTTCACTCCCTCTCTTGTAATTTCTCTCTCCTTATCATCTCCCATCACTGGCACCTCAACACCTGCAAAAGCAGTCAAATCTGCCTCTCTATTATCCTCAACATTAAGCCTCCTTTGAAAATATTTACCCTACATTTTCCTTGCCTCCTCTCCTTTCAACAACTCTCCCTTTTCATATTTCACTGTCTCTTCAATTATCGATCCATCCTTCCTTACTCTACTTGCTTCTTTCCAAAACTTCTTATTCTCTTCATACAAATGACCCAATCCCTGACCACACCTCCAATTAGCTGACCTCTTTGCCTCAGCTACCTTACGTTTTACTTCCACATTTCTCTCTCTATATCTTTCATACTTCTCTACATTATTACTCTGCAGCCATTCTTCGAATGTCCTCTTTTTCTCTTCCACTTTCATCTCCACTCCTTCATTCTACTATTCACTAGCCTTAATCCTGCTGCCTTCTGTAATCCCTAAGAAATTTTCTTTGACTAACTTCCACACATCCTCTAGTTTCTCTCACTTTCACCCTGTTCATATGCCACTTCCAACCTTTCTTGATATTCTCATTTTACCTCTGTTTTTATCCACTCTTCAGCCTTCGCTACCTCCCATTTACATTCCCCTACTCTATTTCCCAACTCTTTTGCTACAACTTATTTTCCTTCAATCATAAAATGATCAAACATACGGTTAGGCATCACCCTAAACACGTGCACATCTTTCATTCTTCCAAATGTCCCTCATGTTATCAACAAATAATCCATTAATTCCCTTTCAACCACTGTTCCATTTGCCACTACTACCCATGTATTCATATACTTGTTTTCTATCTTCCTTTAAAAAAAAAAAAAACACCCTATCACCAGCTCTTATTCAACAAAAATATCTACCAATCTCTCGTTACTCTCATTTTTACCTGGTATGCCATAGTTCCTAATGACAACCTGTTCCCTGTCCAGCACCCACTCTGGAAGTTAAGTTACGTATCACAACTACATAATTCCTTCTACCCAGTCCTTCAATACACCTAGTTAATTCATTCAAGAATTTATTCCACTCATCTTCATGTTTTCCACAATCTGGCCCATACACACTAACAAAAGCCCAACATCCCCTGCCCAAACTAACCCTTACTCACATTAACCTAGATGATACCTCCTTCCATTCCACTACTTTACCTGTCCTCTATACACTCATCAATAAAGCCACACCTTTCCGTGCTCTTCCCTTTATTAGTCCTAGATACTCTACCAGTCACTTCACCGAACATCACTTTACCCTTCCTTTATATCTTTCTCTTACACAAGGCCAATACATCCTTCCTCTTTTCCAAAACATACTTCCAATTACCCATCTTTTACTCTCTATCATACTACATCGATGCACATTCAGACACCCCAAAACTAGAGTGTGGGGAGCAGTCACTCTCCCCCAGCTCCACTTCTTTTATATATATTTATATATATATATATATATATATATATATATATATATATATATATATATATATATATGTGTGTGTGTGTGTGTGTGTGTGTGTGTGTGTGTATATATATATATATATATATATATATATATATATATATATATATATATATATATATATATATATATATGTGTGTGTGTGTGTGTGTGTGTGTGTGTGTGTATATATATATATATATATATATATATATATATATATATATATATATATATATATATATATATATATATATATATATATATATGTATATGAATTGTTGTATCCTGAATGAACTCTATGTATAGTTAAACTTCCTCAAAAGAAGTTACTTGATTAACCTACACACAGCCGGTTTATCAGTAGTATGCTAAGCATTCTTCCATAATTACACTATCACTTCTCTCTTGTAGGTACCTTTTTCTATACTAGATATTATAGCGCTTTATTCCCAACAGTTTTCTTTTTACATCATCTATCATAAATTTTACTAGGTCTCCCTCCCCTGCTACATAATAGCTTGTTTTGGTAATAATAATAATAATAATAATAATAATAATAATAATAATAATAATAATAATAACATACACTTGTTTCAGGAACATTCCATCTTCTAATTCTTTTTAATGTTCGAACTTCCTCAAATTACTCTTAACCATCGTTTAACCGATGTTTACAATTTTTACACTAACAGTTCTACTTACATATACTACATGAACAGTTCACTTCTGTAATTTCAACCATTTTGTTCATTTACATTCCCGAACAATTCCTTGCTTCCATAAAGGATAATTGGCTCAACAATCCTTTCATATATCACACCCGAGGGTTCCAAATATAATCCATATCTCTTCCCCCCATCTGTTGTTACATTCACTTTCAATTAGCCTTATTGTAATCTTCTACCATCTACCTACATTAACATTCATTGCTCCCGCTTTCTTGGTATGTACTGTATTTGCAACGTAATCCTACCACATATTCATTCTCAACTACATTTTCTCGTACTCCCACATCCTCCTCTTACCTCTTGAAACACTCCATCTTTAAAAATGTTGAACAGCAACGGACGCACGACACATCGTTGTCTTAGAGTTACTATCATACTGAACTAGCCTTTTTCCTTCTTTAAGATGCTTTCAGAATCTTTGCCTTCATAATGAATTCTTTTATATTTTCCAAACAACCTTTCATCAATTTCCATATCATACAATTTCAGTTCCTACCAAATTTGCTTTTTGCTGATTCCATTAGAAGCTTCTTCTAGGTACATGGTTGCAATATACAGCTTGTTTTTCATTAAATTTAAACTTCTCATACCTTCTTTGCCTAAGCCTACTCTTAACTTCCCTTATTGTGATTTCATTCTCTGATCTCACTTCCTTAACATACTAAGAAATGTCGTTTTCGATAATTTATAGGCGAAATTATGAACTTTAATCTGTAAATAATGGGATAACCATCCAGAGTATATTTTTTTACGGAAACTTTCTCTTATCTGGCCTGATTAAGTATTCAATCATCTTATAATCACCATAGTGCATAATTCCACTTGCAATACTTGCAATACTTGCAACTCTTATGGTCTGTTATAGAACCATATCTCTTATTATATTAGTGATTTTGCCTGTTCATTAGAACACGGAAAATGTTAACAATTCTTGGTAATTTCACTTTTGACCCCAATAGAACACAGTTGTAGATATTTCTGAAGAAATATTTAGTGTTAATGTGAAGCCAACATCATTAGCAATTGAATTACTAATAATAATTCAATGTGAAATAAATAGAAGGCAAATAAAAGAAAATATTATGAATAACATGTCTCTGGATTTTCAACCTTCGAAAATTCTGGTTTGGCAAAAAAGCGTTAAAATAGACCCATGGCTTAACTATTACCATTGAATGATTGTCTCTAACTTGAAATGATTTTCAAATCAGTTTCTAGACCACTTTTAATTTTCGTTTCCTCTACTAGTATTTTTGGGCTCAGGCCATGTCGTCCTGATGGAAGTTCCTGAAAGGTAGCTTCGTAGGGCATATATGACTACAGTGATATTCCCAAAGAATTTTACATTAAGGTATCCAGAATTCTAACTCCTGGAGCGAATATCCCTAAATAAATCTCACAGGGATATCGCATAATATCAGAGGACGTATTCTTGACACGTCACATAGCTATCTTCACCCCTAACAGTATTAACGCTTCGAGGGGTTACAGTGACAAGAATCTGAAACAAGAATGAAAAGAGAGCCGCTCATAAGGCATCTCTCCTATTACGTTTCCAGTGTGTATCTGATGAAGGCGGTAGCGCCCTCTTTATTCCTTTTTGTGTAGCTCTACTACTCAGTGTTTTCCCTTGTGTTCTCTCGTTATTTTAGATATAATTCAACATTTTGATGCCTTCCCCAGCCTCTTCTGCCTCTGGAAAGTTGAGTATTTTCTTTACTGTGTATAAATGTAAGCCCTTGTCGTTTTGAATTAAATCAAAAGTGATATTAACGTAAACAAGAGCTGTTGCCTACCGGAGGCATCCTGGATGCTGCCGCTCGCTATTTATAGGTCATTTAGTTAGCTAGAGCGACGTTCCCGGTTTGTTATGCTTTAATAATCTATAAATTTAGCTCCTCCTAGGAATGCTTATATGATGCCGTTAGTTTTTAGTTCGGCTATTTAGGTAACTGATCTTGCCCTTCGCGAGGCTTAGTAGCCTAGGCGTCTGGCCCTAGTACTTTCATGCATGATATAAGTTTTTCCGAGTGTTATGTTATTGAAGCTATAGGCAAATATTTTATACATGTAAGAGATTGTTGAATTTTCTTTCCAAGATTGTATACGAGAGAGTTTCGGTGATTTAAGTAATCAATTCTCACCGCACCTAGGCTAGTAGCCTATGGTACAGTAGTATACTTTTGCACATCCCCAATTGTTCTTTTCTCCTCCGGAGACTAAGTTCAATCCCTCTCTCCCTCTGAGTAAGCCTTAGGCTTAATCCTAGCGGTTCTATCTGAATAATATTCAGGTACTGTATAACTATTATAGGATATTTCTGTCCTGACCTGATAACCAGAGTGACTGGTTTTTTTGGTTAGGGCAGAACATCAGAGTTTCTAGTCTGTGGTCTGCTTCTTCCTAGCATAGAGAATGAGTTTCCTTTGCTAGGTTAGGTGCGGACACAGGAAGCTTTGCTCCCCTAGTCCACGTCTGAAGGATTCTGTACGAGATGATTCCTTCCTCTAGTGTTCTAGCAGATTATCCTGTGTTGTTTTTCTCGGGCTGGAGAATGAGTTTTCTCCGTTGCCTGGCGAAATAACTTCACCTAAATTTGTTCTGGTTAGGAGGAGGATAGCAAGTATTGCCAGTCTTCCCCCCTCATAGGATGAGGTTCTCTAACTGCTGAGTGTGTCTCTTGCTAGAACTAAGTTCATAGGACCCTTATCCCTCCTCCCACTTTCTTTCTTAATGATAGCCTAGCCATTGCATCTTTGGCCGCAGTCCTTCTTCCGTACCTAGTGCAGGTTAGGATGGAGGACAGGCTCAGCTCTCTGCCGGCCGGCAATTACGTATCGGCCGGCAAAGACCCCTTTTTCTTTGCAGAGTGAACTCCAGACCTCCCTTGGTCTCCCTTCCATGTCCGCCGGTAGAGTCCGGCAGGCTATGGATTCCTTGGAAGCCTGAATGCTACATTCTCCCCTTCCCTAAGTTCACTCTTTCTTGATGGAAGGTCGTATGGCAATGCCGCCTTATAACCTTACATCCATACTGTTTCTCTGACTAATGTGTTGTACCCCTAGCCCGGCTGCCGGCATGACAGCTGGCAGCCGGGCAGGTGGAGGTTCTCTGGTTCTAAGCCACTGTCGGCAGGCATGGATTTTGCTACCTTTGCTGGCCACTACAATTAGCGGCCGGCAGCCGGGTGTTAGTGTTTTCAGCTGCCGGACGGCAATCATTGCCGAACCAGTGACCTGCGAACCAGTGACCTGCCGCCTATTAGTTAAAGGTAGTATATCTTTGAACTATACAGGGGTAAATGCCGGCTGGCACGTGCGGGCGACTGACGCGTGCTGGCCAGCACAACAGCATGCAATGTACAGTAGTTACTATATTTGTAATGTAGCACACACTGCATTAATAAAACTACAGTAAAGAGTTTGTGATAACACTAAAGTTCTTCAACATACTTAATGTTATCTTGTACAGCCTTTTGTTGAGACCGTACAATATATAGAAAGTAAGTTCTTTCTGTATTCATTCTATCCCGTATATTAAAACTTTATTTCAGGGTATGAACTACACCTTAAATTTCCGTTTAGGAAATTACATAAGGTATTCTAGAATAGAATTAACCTTAGTTTTAATATCTTTGGAGGTTACAGCAATTGACTGGACAGGAAATACAATTATGTGTCTTTCCTTCTTTCTTTTATAGCTTTACTGTGTAAGCTACATGTTTTAATATAAGTGAAAAGCCTTCACTTGATACTCATGGATTTTTCTTCTCTTTACAGGTGGACCATCCGAAGTGCGGGAATGTGTTCTGTAATGTCCGCAGTAAGAACATCTGTGGACATCAGTTTTGCAGGAGGCACGCAGCATGCGCAGCCTCCAGAGGTGATCTCCGGTATTGGGACCCTCAGGTTTGTACAGTATGTTCTAACCTGATTACCGAGTCTTTTGACAACCCTAAGTCGACGGAGTCAAGGGATGCTGCCAGGGAAAAGTTACGAACCTGGGTGAGGGGTTTTCAGAAAAACACCTCAGGCCCCTACCTTCGAAATGAGAAGATGAGGGCCTACCTTTTCCCTAAAGCATCGGCTGATGCAGTCATTCCTCATCCTCAGGTGGAGATACCAACTGCCCAGAATCCGGTAGATTCTGAAGTCTCGGCCACCCTTGAAGACATCCAATTGGATGATAAGATATGGGAGGAGTCGGATTTTACAGAGAAGGACCTTCTAGGAGAAGGTCAGGAGGAGGAGCTGTCCCAGGCTCCTCAAGTAGAAGAGGAAGAAATCGACGAGGTGTCGGTTACATCAGTTCCGGACCCAGAACCTGTTCCCTCTACATGATCTGCTATCCCAGATGAACTGGGAAGGACTCTTTCTTCTATTGTTGAGATGATCCAACAAATTCAAAGGAAGAATGATGAGAAGGAAGCTGCAATGAAACTGGAGATACGTAAACTTGCAGTATCACGTGGACCCCAGAAGCGACTCAACGTGAAGGATCTTCCTTTGTGCTCGGATACCAATCCTTGGAGGTATGCCGAACACTTGCCAATGACATCCGGGAAGATCGTGATATCAGAAAAGTTGGGAGCAATTCCCTGGAAGAGGTGGAATTTTGGCCCAACAAAGATTCATATCCGGACTGCTATGTCCGTCTTAGGAAGGAGCCAGCCTCAAAGGAGGAGACGGAGCCGAAGGAGGTCATAGTTTTTTACCGTAGTAAAGCTCAGGCGTTACTAGCGAGCTCGATGAAAGAGAGGGGCTTCACGAACTCAAAGGTGCCAGCCTTGAGTAAGAAGCTTCCCTCCTTTGTGGCCTCCCCTACCAGAGCCTTTCCGTTCATGGAAAAGGGATATAAGGCAGCCTTAAAGGTGGTGGAGGCAGGGAAACCATGCCCCTCCTTAGAGGAGTGCAAGCCGTTATCTCTGACCTTGCCCTTGGACCAAGAAGACTAGAAGGACGTACACCTTACCTTCTCAGTCGGGAAGCTGGAAGCTGATATTGCTGAACGTCAGTTTGGTGAGGAACTTCCAAAACTGTCGGAGGTTCTCTTGCGCAGAGAGCAAGAGACGAAGGAAAGACTTGCGGCATCAATGTCGTTGCAAACGACATTAGAAACGATGGCAAGTGACCCCAAGAACCAGGATATGTTCATGGTAGTGGCCAAAACCCATCTGGCCACAGTTACGAAGGATCTCTACGTATAACTTTATTAAAGCTAGGAGAGCCTGTAGAGAGTTCGTGTTCGCCTCGGCTGCGGTGAGGCACGAACCGAGGAAACTGATCTCCTCTCGTATCTGGGGTAAAGACCTCTTTCCCAACGAAGGGGTTAAAGAGGTAGTAGACAAGGCCGCCACAGAGAATAGGAACCTTCTCAAAAAGTGGGGCTTAGATCTTAAGAGAGAGTCTTCTCCGGATGAGGGTCCCCAACCCAAGAAGAAGACAAAAAGGCCTAGGCCATCCTCTCGACCGGCTAAACCCTACCGACAGCAACAACAACAACAACTTCCTGTGACGGCAGTGCCTCAGATAGTGGCACAACCTCCAACCACATACCAGCTGGTACCTCAACAAGTGGCGACACAGTCGCCATTTTTTAACCCAGCATTCGAAAGGCAGACTTCTTCCATTCGTTCGAAAGCAAGAGGAACAGCCAGAGGTTCTTCTAGACACCCTTCAAGAGGAAGGGGATCCAGGGGAGGACGCGGTCAAGGAGGCAAGGCCTCAGGTCCACAACAGCAGAAGTGAGATACTTCCAGTAGGAGGGAGACTACAGTTATTTAGGGATCGCTGGACCTTCGATCCCTGGGCCCACAGCCTAATAAAGAATGGACTAGGTTCGAGTTGGAGCAGTCCTCCACCTCTATTTCCTCAATTCTCCCAACATTCAACCCACGCTCTGGAAGAATATGTCCGAGAGCTCTTAGACAAAAGAGTAATCCGGAAAGTCAAGTCCATCAAATTCCAAGGAAGGCTGTTTTGTGTTTCAAAGAAGGACTCAGAAAAACTCAGAGTCATTCTAGACTTGTCGCCACTCAACAAGTTCATAGTAAACTACAAGTTCAGAATGCTCACACTTCAACACATAAGGACCCTACTGCCCAAAAGGGCATATACTGTCTCTATAGACTTGTCTGACGCTTATTGGCACGTTTCAATTAATCGTCACCTCTCCTCCTACCTAGGCTTCAAGTTACATAGAAAACTTTATGCCTTCAGGGCCATGCCTTTGGGCTAAACATAGCCCCAAGGATTTTCACGAAGCTTGCGAATGCAGCCATCCATCAAATACGCCTAAAGGGGGTCCAAGTAGTAGCCTACTTGGACGACTGGCTGGTGTGGGCAGCATCCAGGACAGAATGCATGCAAGCTTCTAAGATAGTGATCCAGTTCCTGGAACATCTGGGATTCAAGATCAACATCAAAAAGTCTCGACTTTCTCCAGCTCAAAAATTTCAGTGGTTGGGAATCTACTGGAATTCGGAGTCACATCGACTTTCCATTCCTGGGAAGAAGAGGAAAGAAATAGCTGGATCTGTCAAGAGACTATTGAAATCCAAACGGATATCAAGACGCGAACAGGAGAGAGTGCTAGGCTCTCTACAGTTTGCTTTGATAACAGATCCATCAGCATCCAGGACAGAATGCATGCAAGCTTTTAAGATAGTTATCCAGTTCCTGGAACATCTGGGATTCAAGACCAACATCAAAAAGTTTTGACTTTCTCCAGCTCAAAAATTTCAGTGGTTGGGAATCCACTGGAATTTGGAGTCACATCGACTTTCTATTCTTGGGAAGAAGAGGAAAGAAATAGCAGGATCTGTCAAGAGACTATTGAAATCCAAACGGATATCAAGACGCGAACAGGAGAGAGAGCTGGGCTGTCTACAGTTTGCTTCGATAACAGATCCGGTGCTAAGAGCACAGCTAAAGGATGCAACAGGAGTCTGGAGAAAATATGCATCAAATGCGCGAAGAGATCTAATAAGACCACTACCGACTCGACTGCGAACGCTTCTCAAGCTGTGGTCCAATGCCAAGCAATTGAAGAAATCAATACTTCTTCAACCTCCTCCCCCGTCAGTAACTATCCACGCAGACACTTCAAAGGAAGGCTGGGGAGGTCACTCTCATCAAAAGAGAGTCCAAGGAGCTTGGTCCAATCTTTTCAAGTCATTTCACATCAACTTTCTAGAAACCATGGCAGTACTTCTGACACTAAAGAAAGTATCTCCTCGCCACTCGACCCACATAAGACTGGTTCTAAACAGCGAGGTGATAGTGAGATGCCTGAATTAACAAGGGTCGAGGTCACCTCAAATCAACCAAGTAATGTTGGCCATATTCCGTTTGGCGGAAAGGAAGAAATGGCACCTGTCAGCGGTTCACATTCAAGGGTTCCGCAATGTGACAGCAGACGCTCTATCCAGGTTTACACAATAGAGTCAGAATGGTCGCTTGACGCAGGATCGTTCTCCCTCATCTCAAGTCAAGTCCTGGAGCTGTAGATAGACCTCTTTGCGACGAAAGACAACAAGAAAATAGATCGTTACGTGTCCCCATACGAGGATCTGCTAGCGGAGGCAGTGGACGCTATGTCCCTAGACTGGAACAGATGGTCCAGTATTTATCTGTTCCCTCCGCACAACCTCCTTTTGAAGGTCCTCGACAAGCTGAGATCCTTCAAAGGGAAAGCAGTAATAGTGGCCCACAAGTGGCCAAATAGCATATGGTTCCTTTTGGCATTGGAACTACGACTAAAATTCGTACCTCTAGCGGATCCATCCCTGTCTCATCGAGTACAGAAGTCGACTGTTTTTGCTTCATCACAGAAAACATGGAACCTACATCTCATGATTTTCTCTCCTTAGCGATGAGAAAAAGATTCGGTGTTAAAAGTCAGTTTAGACTTTTGGAGGAAACCAGAAGACATTATAAGGCTCCAGGGAAGAAACAGATATCCTTTGTCAAGGCAAAGAAACCAAAAGAAATCTAGACAGATTCCTATTTATCATTCTTCATAAACCTTCATGAGCAAGGTTTAGCAGCCAACACAATACTATTGTTCAAGCCTGCCTTGACAAGACAGATACCATATGCATTACAGGTCGACCTTTCTAACGACGTTCTTAATGAATTACGAAGGCCCATGCTAGGCTTAGCCCTTCAGCATCTCCAAAGACCGTTTGCATAGTCATTAGATAAGATTCTTCATTGTGCATAAATAATGAACAATGAGGAATGCGCTTAGAAGGTTTTGAATTAAAAGTCATATTTCTGCTTGTACTTGCTTTGGGGGCCAGAGCTAGTGAATTAGTGGCTCTCTCTAGAGAGGAAGGACACATCCAGTTCTTGGAGGTAGAACTGAATCTATTTCCAGACCTAACGTTTCTTACCAAGAACAAGCTACCCACCAACAGGTGGGGTCCCTAGAGAATCTGCCCTCTGAAGGAAGATGCATCTCTATGTCCAGTGGAGTGCCTAAAGGTCTATCTTCATAGAACTTCAGACTTTATGGGAGGGCAGCTATTCAGAGGAGAAACCCTGGGTTCAAAGTTTTCTATAACTAAGGGCGAAAATCACCTGTGTTATTCGCAGAACGGATCCAGACAGTACACCCGCTAGTCATGATCCGAGGAAAGTTGCCTCCTCCATAAAATTTCTTTAATTATATGGACTTTGAACATCCTTGTTTGTACACCGGCTGGTAGTCATCCTAGGTGTTCTTTATGCACTATGCAAAGCAAGTGGAGCAACTCAAGAGGTCTGTGGTAGCAGCAGGTAGAATTCTTTAACCTTCTGTTTTAAATCTGCGAGGAACAGTGTAATTAATTTGGGACGATTAATTAAGAGGGTGGGTGTGTAGTCACTGTATGTTCCTACACACTGAGCGATAGGCCACGAAAGTGTCCTTACGAACTGTTCCATTGACGCATAATACGGACACTTGTGCCAAGCGTTCCTTACGCTAGTGTAAATAAACGGTATACAGACTGTATCATTATTATTAATAATTCAGTTAAAGTAGCAAATGTGTTTCCTGATAGACGAAACAATATTTTCGGTTGACTGTTTTCTTTATGCTTTACTTAACGGATATCATCCAAATTTTATAAATTTTATAAATGTTGATCTGATATGTATGTTTATTAAATTTTAATAAACTAGTTCATAGTGAACCCTGCGTCTTATTCGCCCACACTCATTTTATTAGAAATGTACTGAGCATTAAGATTAAAATATGGATATTTTTATCATTGTATGTCTTTTAAAATTGTTCCCTGATTCAAGCAAAAGTCCACTCACTTTAACCCTTCCTTAGGAAGGGTTGACGTTGTACCCTAAGGGGATGGTGGTAGAGATGCAAAATGTGTTCCTTTGCGGATACAACTGTGATCCAATAGTTATTAAGAGTAGTCACATTGGGGGATATGTCAGAAATTCATACTGACATTGGTGACTCTTATACAAACTTTGCTTTATAATGTATAGGGCGAGACCACTTTACAAGCTTGTCTAGACGGACCAGGAAAATATTTTTTTGAGAGTACGGCACCGGTTGAAAATCCACAGATACAGTAATGCTCTGGTAAACTTCCATCAGGACGACATGGCCTGAGCCAAAAAAACGGATTTTGAGCGAAACGAAAAATCTTTTTTTGGGTGAGGTAGCCATGTCGTCCTGATGGACCCACCCTTCCTTTTATTGTAAAAGGGCTTATCGACCCCTCCCTATAATACAGTATCTGTAGCACCCCGTATAGCGCTACAAGGAATAAAGAGGGCGCTACCGTCTTCATCAGATACACACTGGAAACGGAATAGGAGAGATGCCTTATGAGCGGCTCTCTTTTCATTCTTGTTTCAGATTCTTGTCACTGTAACCCCTTGAAGCGTTAATACTGTTCGGGGTGAAGATAGCTATGTGACGTGTCAAGAATATGTCCTCTGCTATTATGCGATATCCCTGTGAGATTTATTTAGGGATATTCGCCCCAGGAGTTAGAATTCTGGATACCTTGAGGTAAAATTCTCTGGGAATATCAATGTAGTCATATATACCCTATGAAGCTACCTTTTAGGAACTTCCATCAGGACGACATGGCTACCTCACCCAAAAGTAGATTTTTCGCCTCGCTCAAAATCCGTTTCTTGTCAGAGGTTTGGCCAGTTTTTCGTCATCACACTGGTCACTGATAATGGTGATGGGTGGCCCTAACTATTGCACAGCTTTGCTAATCATGACAATTCATAAATATTTTCATCACGTTAATTGTGTATGTGTGTGCTCTTATGCGCGTTTGTGTCTTAGTAAAATGTTAGAAAAAAATTGGTTTTTCAGTAACCAATCGCATTAAAAGTCATAGACCTACATGTATACTTGCGACCTTGGCGTAATAACGATGGCTAAAATGTTATCACTGATTGGTTAATTCTGCGAAGTAAATATGAATAATATTTAAATTACAATCAAAAGCATATCCAAAGATATGTTATATAGGTACTTCATCTAGACGTGAAATTTGAGATGTTAATGTGATTGTAAGTTGGGTGGTAGGTTGGCTAAGGCACCAACCGCCCATTGAGATAGTACCGCTACAGTGTTATTGGGTCTTTTGACTTGCCAGACAGCGGTGCATTGGATCCATCTCTCTGGTTACGGTTTTTTTTTCTTTTGCCTAAACATACACTGAATAGTCTGGCCTATTCTTTCAACTTCTACTCTGTCCTCATACACTTGGCAACATTGACATTATCAAACAATTCTTCTTCACTCAAGGAGTTAACTGCTACACTATGATTGTTCAGTGGCTATTTTCCTTTTGGTAAGGGTAGAAGAGACTCTCTAGCTATGGTAAGCAGCTCTTCTAGAAGAATACTCCAAAATCAAATCATTGCTCTCTAGTCGGAGGTAGCCCCATAGCCTCTGTACCACGGTCTTCCACTGTCTTGGGGTAAAGTTGTTTTGCTTGAATGTACAGTCAGGCACCTTTTCCTGTCTTACATATCATCCTCCTTTTTTTTTTTTTTTTAGTTTTTATAGTTTATATATGAAAGATTTAATTTAGATGTTCTTACTGTTTTTAAAATATTTTTTATGGGTCATTAATTCTCTTGTAGTTTATTTATTTCCTTTCCTCACTGGGCTACTTTTTCCTGATGGAGCCTTTGAGCTCTTGGCATCCTGCTTTTCCAACTAAGGTTGTAGCTTAGCCAATAATGATAATAATAATAATAATAATAATACATGGAATTACGAAACGAAATTTCATGAAATATCGAAGCCTTTGTTTTCCAAAGATTTTACCGAACGGAAACTTTACATAAATTTTGTATTTGAGTTCCATTAAACAATGAAAATGGAATTGTAATACAAGTGAAAATGTTTCAATAGCTCCTGAGTTGATCGAAATTTGTAGGCCTATGTTAATGCACCCTGTTTATATTTGGTCATAATATGTAAGATGTGATTGTATATATGCACGACACTTTTTGCGGGGTACTGATCGTCAAAAAGTACAAGAGAGAGAGAGAGAGAGAGAGAGAGAGAGAGAGAGAGAGAGAGAGAGAGAGAGCACTAACTAAATAATTAACAATTATCACGCGATATTTTCTATAAGCTATATTTTTATTTTACAATCGCAAGTGTGAGTGAAGATCGTGGAAATCAGTATGTATCGTTACTATTTCTGAGTAATAATAACTTTATTAACTGCCTGTTGTAATTGTAATGTTACTTAGAGTTGTTACTACGTTGGTACAGTAATTCTATCATTGAAAAATCGTCTTTTTACTTTTGAAGTTTTTTTTTTTTTCCTGCTGGAAGTATGTTCTTATTAAAATGAATATTTTTCATATTTCTTTGATTTTTTTTTTTCAATTTATCTCTGAATATGTCAATACATATGATTTTATTGAGATTATGTACCACGTGCTTAAATGCGATATAATTGAAGAACCATTGCGACACATTTACAACAAAAATATGTTTGTCGTGAGTTACTGTCTGCAAAACCTCAGTTATCTCAGCCCCAGCACAACCACGTATAGCTGTTCCAAGTAGTTAGGTTACCAATGTATTTTGGTTAATATAACTAGGTTTCACGTAACTATATTGAATAGGAGTAAAATTCTACTATTTTGTTTACTTTACCATTTCATCGTTTACCTAGTTGGATTTCTTCATTCGAATATACTTGCCTTTTTTTTTATTCTGAGCACGACTCATATTTTGCCCAGTTCGGTAAATATATTTTCTGCTTTTCACGTTGGTAAGAGGATCGTGGAATCACTAAATAACATTTTTTATATAATGATCATTGATATGATTAATTTACTTTATGAATAAAGATATCACCATGTACAAAATGAACGATGAAGGATGAAAACGAAAATTTAACAATATTGAAGATAAATGAAGACCTATAAGGTATCCATGATGGTGATAAAAATCCAAATAAACGCCGAAAGTATCAACCATTTTTATAGTAATAGCTGGCATCTATACTCAATTAGTTCCTTTGAGCTCCAACAGCTGGCGTTACTAAACCACACGCAATTGCCAGTTTGCCTTTTTACAAGTTACGGTAAACAGGTGTTTGTTTATTTTTTTTCCGTTTCTAGTGTGCGTTGTAAGTGGGCAATGAAACACCATATATTTCTCATATTCACGGTCATATGGAAAATTTATACTTATAACTATGTCAGTAGATAGTGATAGCGTTCGTGTTGTACCGATAGCCTACCATATTCTGATCAGAAGATTCAAGTTAAATTACGTAGTCTTCTGTTTATAGTGGAAAGATCGTAATGGTACAAGATTGATGAAGACGAATATTACCTGGAGGTAAGCATTTTGGATAATTGCAGTGTTCCTACTTTTTAGTGTAAAGGTGATTGCAAATGAGAAATAGGGTAATGAGGGTTGTTCTGATTTTAGTGATGGTAAGGATAGGAAACAGTCATCCATCAAGATGTAGAGGGGTTGTATGCTTGATACCGGCCACCTGATATTTGATGACGAGCTAATTAAGAATATGGCACTGTAAGGGTGGTCTCAGGAGGACGTTAAACCCCTCCCGTTAGGTAAGTTGGTTAGGTTAGGGGCGGGGGAGAAGTTTAAGTTAGTTGGTGCCCCTTTTTTCATGCACGCTGGAGGAACTGGCCGCTGATATTTAAAGGCTCTATGTAGAGCAGAAAACTTAGGTTAATTTTTTAGGATTGGTAAAAAGTTTCATCAATTATTTTAGTGTTGAAGGAAATTTGGTGATGCGTGCTTAGCTTTCTCGAAAAGAAGTAAGGGACGATAACTGCTTGCGACTTTTGCAGTCGGATCATGGTGTTATTTTTAAAGGGTGTCGTTTGTCATACTTGAGATTCGTCTTAAATTTTCTATATAAAGTTCGAGTGGGAATGCCAGATGCAGCATTGTTTGCCTTTGTTTCCCTGATTTTTCTCTTTAACGTCTTTCGAGTCTCACATCCCACGATCTTATATTGTATATTATGGTGAATGTGGGCTTTGGGAGAGAACTTGCTTGTTGCCGGAGGGGAACAAAAGTAGCTCTGGTTTAAAATGGATTTTCATGCTATGGACTTGATAAGTGTAGTTTTATTAAAGGATTTGTAATATTTATCTTATCAAATTGAATATTATGGTACTTAGTATTGTTTTGACGGGGGTTGAGGAGCAAAAGTTAACATAACCTAAATGGGCCTACATCTTAATGGAAAAAACTAATAATAAAAGAAATTATAAACATTCTATAATCGTAATTATATTCTCTGAGAAATGCACGACATATTAATCGCGCAGAAACCTGTATTACATCTTACCAACGAATTACCTAATTGTGAAAATGTGTTTGACACAATTGTTAAGTGAGTGCGTGGATAATATAAATAACGACAATTATTTTCAAATTCAAAGACTTTACCACAACAATTTTCTTTCGTGCCGGTGGGGTCGATAATGGGCTACTTAAATGCAACATCTGTATTCGACAAGGTGCCACTACTTTCTAATGGGTGCCAACTGACTTGTAAAGTTTACGAGATTAGTGACAGTTATTGGTTAGATAATCTAGGCACGCTACAATGTACATGTCCAACATATTAGCAAGCGTCAGTATGGCATGATGTGGCTTTTGGTGATTTTGTAGTTTTTACTTTTTCCGCTTGGTACGGAAATAACCATTAGCTCACCCCCAGAGGGATCATGCTCACTCCTAAGATCTACTTAGGTCTACCGAAAAGTGGTACGAGGGTCGCTTTTGAGCAGGATGTTATCGACTCCGTCAAGGAATGCTTTGGCATTCACCTCGTTTCTTCATTCGTTATTTATTTTTAACCGAATGATTTTTGTTATAAATGCTTTGGCATTCACCTCGTTTCTTCATTCGTTATTTATTTTTAAGAGTGATTTCTTTGTTATTGACGATTCTCTTTATCTCTCAGAATTTGTAAATATCCTTTTTTATAATTTTCTCTCTCTCTCTCTCTCTCTCTCTCTCTCTCTCTCTCTCTCTCTCTCTCTCTCTCTCTCTCTCTCTCTCTCTCTCTCTCTCTCTGAAATTGCAAATATTTTTTTTATGAAATCAATGTTCAGCATTGTAACATCATTTGATGAAACTTGAAACAACAAAATAGTATCAGTTAATTTTATATCTTGAAGTATAACTAACATATACAGTTGCACAAGCAAGTTTTTTTTTTTCATATATATACCGTGTAAATAAAATATCGTTTACAGTTTCTTAAATAAATTCTCTATTAATTTACAACTATTTATATATATATATATATATATATATATATATATATATTACAATTTTCATCTATGTCCGATTTATACTTCTGCAATCTCTTGACCCTTTTTACTTGAAATGATTTTATTCTTTGTTTCTTTAGAGGGCACTTATAAATATGGAGGTACGAAAATTACTTCGATGTGGTAATTTTGAGGCCTTCCTAAGACAATTTTAGTCATGTATATTTTTTTGAATTACATTCTGACCTGGCAAAGTTGCACTTCCCATCGAAGGAATTTACCTAATTAATTGTATCTTCATGAAGCACAGTTGTTTTGCTATTCATTGCTAAGTTTTCAGCCTTTCCATAGTCATTGGCAGTGTAGTGGTCCATAGAGCAGGGACAATTCTCAGCATTCAACAGATGTTTTTAGTAGAAAGATTGAAGAGACACTAATACAGTTTACTGCAGCCATTGTTTCCAAGGAATGTGCAAACGCTAATCGGCTAAGGAGAGACTTAAATTGTATTCTTATTGGCTAAAACAATATGGAGTCTTATACGTTAGAGATGTGGCATTTGTTAAAATTGTAAATACGAAGTAAAAGGTATTCCTTACTGACTACTTGTCCTCTTAAGGGTTAAATTTTCAATTATGAAATCAATATATTTTTTCATCCATCAGCAAAAGTTCATACCTAATGTCATCCAACTTTTATTTAATTATTTTTTTTTTTTTTTTTTACCATTGACAGGTAAAACTATTTTTCCCATCTTCGTTCATTGTGAATAGAATGTATTTGAGGGTACGTAAAGATCACCTTTGTTTATTACATTCATCCAGCATTTATCATTTGTAATATCACCAAATCTTTGTTTTTCTAATATAGTATATGTTAATATTTTTATTTAAAAGCATATAACCTCCTAATATACCTTAATGATTTTTCCTCTGGTACAGAACCGTGTATACTTGCAGACGTTTCCTTCGCTTTGCCTTTTACTGTTACTTCAAGTATCTTATCACCTTTCTCCCATTCATGATTTTTTTTATTAAAATCAATATCTCTTAAAGTGAGACTCGTGAGAAATTTGTAAAGTATTTTTTCGTTCTTTGTAAGCTGTTTTTCCTCTTGTAGTTGAACTCTTGTACACTAATGTATTAGGCACGGAGTCTTGATTTTATCGCATTTAGTACTATTACATTTTTGCTTAGCGGTGCTTCCTCTTCCCATAACAAATATAGGCTACATTTTTTTTTTCAGTCCATACATGAAATTTAATGCATATGGATGCTCACACGGCCTGCTCCAGACTATCTTACTATTGTAAGATATCAAGATAGAATGACCCCTTTTTTAAAATTTATCAAGATGTTCTTTTTCTAGCAAATCCATTGACATGACTACGGAAACCTTTAATCACTCTCATTGTTGACATGATGTAACAAAAATTGTTCATAACACTTGCCTGATATTACAAATTTATGCCGAAAGCATATCGGGTAACTTTGTCGCCTCTCATAAATGAAGAATTCATAATATCAATCTGTTCATCCACTAATGATATGAAGTAGGTTGGCCAGGCCACCAGCCACCCGTTGAGATACTACCGCTAGAGAGTTATTTGAGTCTTTGACTGGCCAGACAGTAATGGATTGGATACATCTCTGGTTACGGCTCATTTTTCTTTGACTACACACACCGAATAGCCAGGCCTATTCTTTACAGATTCTCGTATTTTCTCATGCACCTAAAAACATTGAAATTACAAAATACACCTTTGGTTAAAGGGCTAACTACTGTACTGTGATAGTTCAGTGCTACTTTCTTCTTGGTAAGGGTAGATGAGACTCTTTACCTATGGTAAGTAGCTCTTCTAGGAGAAGGACACTCCAAAATCAAACCATTGTTCTCTGTTCTTGGGTAGTTCCACAGTCTGTGTACCATGGTCTTCCACTGTCTTAGGATAGAGTTCTCTTGCTTGAGGGTACACTCGAGCGCACTATTCTATCTTTTTTTTTCTTCCTCTTGTTTGTTTTTAAATGGTGTGTTGGGCAGGCTTAATAGAAGGGCCATGGATGCCTGGTAGTTTATTAAGAGGTTGTCTTTTCCTTATGTGATTCTATTTCTTCTGAAAAACATCATTACTGTCCCCCCTTCAGTTGAAGTGGCTATCCTGAAGGACATTTAGCCTTGCATGGTGTATTGGCTCCTCCATGTTGTCTCTTCGAATTTGTTTCTGTTTTCTATGAGTTTCATCAATCATGTTATTTATGTTTCCTTAAAACAGATTGTTTTTGTTATCATTCTTGTTAATTTAGTTGTTAAGAACGATGTCTTTTTTTTTTTTTTATTACCGTCAATTCTAATGCTCTCTGGAGACATTGAGCAAAATCCTTGACCAGTTCGTCCTAGATTTCATCAATGTCGTCTACTGTATTGCAGTATTCGTGGTCTTCATGCAAATATTCAAGACCTTACAGTTGCGTCCAGACAGTATGATATTCTTTTATGCTCAGAAACTTAGGTTTCTGATATGAGGCACTCATCTGAGCTCCTTATAAGTGATTTCAAGAAGCCAATAATGTTGAAACACAATGCCATCCCTAGGGCCAAGAGAATGGCGTTGTATATCAGGACTGAGTACCTTGCTTCTCAAAAGTCCGCTCTGAATGTAGATATCATGAGATTCAGGTAATAAAAGTTTGTGGCAGGTATAACAACTTCTATTTTTGTTTGATCTACCTGAATCCAGACATGGACGATTCTATCTTCGATTGTCTTCTTATCAGTATGTCTAATATACAAGAAATTGATAGAAAGACCTCTTTTGTCTTTGTTGCTCACCATAGGGAGTGTTTAAATTCTGTTTCTCCTACCGATCGCCATGGCTTAGAGATTTAGGCTTTGCCTCTGAATCAGACTGTGAGCAAATCATAAGTGGAGTCACTCACAGGTCTGGTAACTGCTTGGAACTCGTGCCTTGATTTCAGTAGTAGTGGAGACTGAGCAACCAGTCCCCAATGTATCATACTCATGTAAAATTTATATGAAATCTCAAGCAGACTGGAATGATATTTTGCATGATCTTTTGGGCTTGAATTGGTCACAATTGTATAGTAGTATTGATCCTGTAGACCCTTTGAGTGAGAATCTAGTCAACATAATTGATAGGCATATCCCTTCTCGTGTACTAAGGTACCGAGTGAAGGACAACCCATGGTTCAATGATGATTAGAGACATGCTTATTTGAAGAGGCAGGAGACCTATCATCTTTGGAAGGGTAACAGATCAAATTTGACCTGGAATAACTATGCTCGGCTAAAAGCTTTTGCTCAGAGAGGTTATGCTTCAACTGAAAAAAGAATACAATTTAACCATAAAATACCCTTACTGGTACAATCCAGGAACATAAGTGGTGGACTCTTTGGTGTAGATACAACAGCTCCTCCTTTTACTTGAATCAGATGACACTGTCACTCACTGTCCAAAGGAAAAGGCAACCCTTTTGGCAGATGTGTTTGACAGCAAGCAGAGTAATGAGAAATTAGAACTTCCTCATTCTTGTTTTCCTGAGGCTAAACTAGATAGTATAGCTTTTCTATCTCGTGAAATTAAAGCTCGGTTGATGGACCTTGATGCTTACGGAAGTGTAGACCCAAATGGTATTTTTCCTTTTTTATTATAAAGACTGCGGATTTCTTAGCTCCAAAGTTATCTGGTATTTTGCACAAATTACCAACAACTGATTACTGCATAATTTCCATAACTCTGATATTGTGTAAAGTTTTCTAGCGTCTTCTGGCAAAACGTCTTGATAGGTTTGCTGAAGGTAATAATCTGTTCCCTAGCTTGCCATTTTGTTTTTGTAAAGACCTTGGAGCATGTAATGCCTTTCTTACAATATCCAATGCGGTACAGAAAGCCCTTGATTGTGGTCAGGAAGTTCGTATGATTGGCCTTGGTTTTAGAGCTGCCTTTGACCGTGTTAATCATGATGCCCTTCTTTTCATACTCAAACAGTTGGGAGCGGGGGGATCGTTTCTGAGCATCATTATTGAATTTTTAAATAATATATCACAAAGAAGTGTTGTTGAGGGGCACCATACTGAGTATGGGAATGTAATATTTGGTGTTCCTCAGAGTAGTGTTCGTGGTCCATTACTTTTCAATCTATATACACATGACATGTGGTTTGGGCTAGAAAATAAGCTTGTTGCATATGTATATGATGCTACTCTCTTTGCAACAATTTTATCTCCTGATTGTATATCTGGGGTTCCTGAATTCCGTAGAGATCTTGCTAAAATTAATGCATGGGGCCAATTAATCCTAACAAATCTCAAAGTATGATGGTAAGTAGGTCAAGGACTGAGGCTCCTCAACATCGGGATCTTAGCATTGATAATATTTCTTTAACTTTGTATGACTCTTTTAAAATTTTAGGCCTGATTCTCGACAGCAAATTTGCTTTTGACAAACACATTAGGACTGTGTCTTCTTCAATTGCACCAAAAATTGGCTTATTGAGAAAGTCTTTGAAGATTTTTTTATACTCAATCTATTCTGAAGAAGTGTTTTAATTCTTTCATTTTACCTCGATACGAGTATTGTTTTCCTGTCTGGTCTTCAGCTGCTGATTCTCATCTTAATTTGTTGGACAGGAACTTAAGGTCTATTAAATTTCTTATTTCTGATATAGATAATCTCTGGCACTGTTGTTCGATTAGTTCGTTGCGCATGTTGCATAAGTTTTTTTTATAATTCTGACCATCCTTTAGATTTGGATCTTCCCAGACAGTTCCATCCTGCTCGTAATACTAGGTATGCAGTTAATTCTAATAGCCAGGCCATCTCCATCATGAGGCTCAGTACTACACAGTATTCTAAAAGTTTTATTCCAGCTGTGACCAAGTTGTGGAATGAGCTTCCTAATCGGGTAGTTAAATCTGTAGAACGTCAGAAGTTTAAACTTGCAGCAAATATTTTTATGTTGAACAGGCTGACATAAGTCCTTTTATAGTTTATAAATCAAATATCTGTTTTAATGTTGTTAATGTTTTTAAAATATTTTTATTTTTATTTTGTATTACTTCATATATCGTTTTTTTATATCTTTATTTTCTTTCCTCACTTGGCTATTTTATCCATATTAGAGCTCTTAGGCTTATAGCATCTTGCTTTTCCAAGTGGGGTTGTAGCTTTGCTAGTAGTAGTAGTAGTAGTAGTAGTAGTAGTAGTAGTAGTAATGATAATAATAACAATAACAATAACAATAAATAATAAATACTAAAGATAAATAACAAATAATGTTAACAACAATTCAGTCCTTTTTTCACTCGAAAATTAATAGCATTAATACAACTTTTTGACAGCAATTGCGCAGAATATTTAGCTCTAAGCGAATGATATTGCAGAATGCTAATGGTATATCCCTAATTAAACTTCACTGGTATGCGTATGGTTAAGGAATCAACCAATATATAGGCTGCGCATGCGACAAATGGTTTAGTCGGTCATATCCTCTCAAAATTGCTGAGACTAGAAAGCACGTGTGTATATTTCCATATATTTAGACTGGATATAGGCTTTTGATTCTTATTTACGTTATATCAAACGTTTCACAGATTTTTAAGGAACATTTACTGGTAATGGTGATCTGGAAGTTCTAAGGACTCTTTTAAGGGACTGTGCGGGCTACTTGGATTTTCTCAGGAAAGGTAAAGTGACGCAACTAAGTTCTGTTTCGACATCTGGACAGAACTTAGCTTAAACAAAGGTGTATTGGATTTATAGAACCTGACACCAAGAAAACGTCTCCGATTGACTTGTAAACAAAACCTTTTGAAATTCAGTAACCTAAAAAACTGGATATGTCTCCTTTACCTTGGGTTTAGGATTGGAGTATTTGCCAAGTGACGAAATGGAGAATTTCAGTGATATTAGTGATGGTAGTGTGAGGGGGCGTGAAGGCGACAATGAAGGTGTTTGTCATCGTAAGTATGATATAAAGAATCGTGCAAGTGTTAGAGAAAGGTTTAGAGGCAGTTGGTGGGGGTGGAGCTGGCGTTGGAGATGCTTTTGGAGGTAATGTAAGGCTCCGTCCACACGACCGAACATCGTTCGGCGAACTTTTTATCTTATTGAACAAAGTTCGGTAAAGGTATTTAAGCTTGCGCCTAAACGACGACAGTTGAGTAGCAATACCTTGGTGATTGCAGCAGGACTGATTGTTGTCGGGTATAAAAAAAAAGAAAATTTTCTTGTGTATTGTTATTACTGTGTGTGATAAAAAAAAAAGTAAAAAGAAAATTTGGTGGGTGCCAAGAGTGTTTGCAAAGGAGGCAAAATTTGTGAAGTCGAGTGTGATATAATACTATAGGAGTTATAAAGTGAATCGGAACAAGATTTCATAATTTACATGGGAATGGATCCAAATAAGTTTTACAATGCTATCTCGAAACTGAAACCTAAAATCGCCTAACAGGATACAATTATACAGAACTTCAATACAAATTAAAACTAGGATTACCAAACATACTGTGTGTAAAATTATACCCGAAACTTGCAGATGTCTATGAATGCTTAAGAAAATAGATTTCTTCGACTTGCTAATTTGCCGCATTTCTTGCCAGTCACATCTATATTATCTGCCGTAAAGAGATAGTGTTCGCTTCACCTCATCTTCAATAGCATTATTAATATTATTGCCCAGGGTTATTTTAGAAATTGCTGCAACTCATCATTCATTGTAGATTGTGCCGACATAAAGTTGGAACATATGCTCATGCATTGACACCCCGAAAAAAAAAGAAAAAAAAAAAAAAAACTGCATCACTATCTCGATAAGCATCGGCCCTCACATCCCAATGACTGAAAGGGTGTTGTTCATACAACTATCAAGTTTGAAACTTTGTCATGTTTTAACTTGATAGTAGAAGATTAAGAAAATTGTATATCATTGCATGCACTGGTGAGAAACGTAACTTTGTAGGTCAGGCAATGATATCAATTAGTCTTTGACCACCAACGTGCACAGCTCTTGTAACTTCCGTTATCATACGAAAAATCCTTCAATATACCGAACTTTGGTCACACAGTAACCAATCACTCTCCCAAAAATAAGCAGTGGACTTTGGCAATAGAGTTAGGTGTTATGTTCCCGTTTTAGTTTATCGATACACAAGTTATAATGACCCGGTCACGATTAGTCTTATATATATATATATATATATATATATATATATATATATATATATATATATATATATATATATATATGTTTATATGTATATATATATATTTATATATAATTATATATATATATATATATATATATATATATATATATATATATATATATATATATATATATATATATATATATATATATATATATATATATATTTATGTTTATATGTATATATATATTTATATATAATTATATATATATATATATATATATATATATATATATATATATATATATATATATATATATATATATATATATATATATATATATATACATACATACACACATTCATATTAGGAGTGTGATTTCAGAGAATCAGGAATGCTGTTATACCTATAATAGTTGGTTGTAGATACTAACAGGTGGAGGGTAAGCCCTGCCTTCCTGAAAGTCGTTAAAGCTCTCACTTTATATTTCAGCTGCATGTTGTACAGACATATTTCTGGCTATCTTTTTAGGGTAGCTTTAAGAATTTTCTTTTCTTTTAGCACTGTGTGTGTTGATGTATGGAGAGACCATTTGTGATAATACAGTTGTGACCCGGTTAACCCATAATAAATGCGGCAAGTTTATGAATCAACTGGCATTGGATCTTCGTCATCTTTGTGTGTTTTTTAGGAGGCATGACTAATTGCAGTCATCCCCTCAAAATGAGCAAAAGTCGTGGCCATCTCTGCATTAGTTGATGTTCAGCAAGAAGAAGAAGACCAAGATGATTATGCAGCAACACCAGAGGTGATGCTGAAGAAATACTGGGTGCGACTTCTCTCTTAATCCTTTTAGACTTGTACCTTTTTCAGATTCCAATAGGGCTTGGATCTCTTTAGAAATTCAAAAGGGGGAGGAGACACTTGTCTATGCATGGTGTCTGCTTAAGGGAAAGCAGTCATCAATTTCCTATAATGAATGCAATTCTCCTCTGCCTTTCCCTCAAACTTTGGCTTCTGCTGTACCAACCGATGACTACATCTAAAATGACCTGGACCTGTGGAAGTTGTGGCCTTCCTTGGCAACAATATGGTAGAGCAGTCAGTGAGACTCATTGCAGACAAGAGGATTGTTGTAGCAGACATGCTCAGTCACCAGGGGTAGGGTGTTGTATGGTCAGAGTGCTTCTTATATCTCTGTGTGGGGGAAAGGCATCTTGCTCTTTCTATTTGATCATTAATCGACCTGTTTACCATTTGGTGGAGCAAAAAGCTTTTAGTGTCTCGTTTCTCATTTCCAGATGTCTTCCAACACCCCTGGAACAAGTTTGATGTATACGCATTTCTGCCTTTCTGCCTTTCTGCCTAATTTGTTAAATAATCTACTGATTGTTGATAACATCAGGTCTTAGGATGACCCTGGTAGCTCTGAAGTGGCATCAGACTGAAAAGCACCCAGATCTGTGTTGAGTCCTCATCCAGGTACCTATGGTCCATCCTCCTGTGTCAACCCAACTTTCAGGGGTACCACAGCTTGATGATGTCACTTGTTCTTCCTTGTTGGCGACCATCCAGCATCTCCTCTGAGCGTAAAGCTTTTCTTGAGGCAGCACACAAGTCATCTGTGGAAAGTTGGTAAGGTGTTCTGCAGCTGTCTACCAGGGAAAGTAGGCCATCTTCTGTGATTAGTATCGTAAGGGATAACTCTCTGGTCCGAATGTCATTCATTGCTGATTTCCTCATCTACCTTTGTCAAGAGAAACTACTCTCAGTTTCCGCATTGAAAGATTATTGCTCATCTTTGTGCCAGGTTTTGAGACAGAGGGACGTAGACCTTTCCTCTTCATGGGAATTGCCTACTCCTGTGCTTCAGGCTAAAGCAACAAAATTGTGAAGAAGATTAAGGAAGAACACTGTTTCTTTATGGCTTCATGGGACAATTAGACTTTCCTACCCTGCAACCAGAGAGGAGAATTTGATGGACCATCTATGACCCGAGGGTACAAAACTTTGGGTATCGGATCCATTACATCTTTCAGGAAGAATTTGTCTGTGGTGCACGACTTAAAGGCACAAGTCTGGAAACCTTCACTGCTAATTCCTAGGAGTATTCCCAAAGGCCCTGGATACCTTTACCCTTGGTCTGGTGGTAGCTGCTCAACAGGTGGTGTAGAGAACCTGCCTCCCTCACTGGACAGAAAGAATCTTGGATTTGTATAGACATTTTAAGGTGGTTAGCTGGATGTTGACATAATATTTCAAAGCTATAGAATGAACAGTGTCCCCCCCCCCCCGAAAAAAAGAACGAAATAAATTCGAAAAAAGGAAGATAATGTAATATGTAAAATAGTTGACATGCATATTGTGAAGATTAAGATTATTAAATTTGTTTAAAGAAGTTGCATGAAAAGTAAATTTCATATCAGTACTATAGAATTAACACTATTAGCAAAAAGTTTATGTGAAATTTAATAAATTCAAAATAAATTTTTTAAAATACAATATTTAAGGTAAAATGGATGATAAGCATTTTGTAAAGATAGAAATTATTGTATCTATACAAACAAGTAGTAAAAAGAAAGTTTAATTATGTAACTCGCCTACAATGACCGTCAAATACATTTGCGACGCAAGTTACTTTGATGCTGCAAGCAACCAGGATTCCAACATCACTAACAAGCAGTGTTTGTCTTGTGATCGCCCTTGGAAGGTCAGATCTGGCATCTACTGATTTTGGGGAGTTTGATGTGGCCACAGCAAAGCAGGGGTTCAGCGTCATGTTCAATGAACCTGGACGTTCATTGAACCAATGAGTTAATGGGTAGCTCACACATCAGTGGCAATATCCTTGAAAATTGTTCGCCTTGACATTAACTTGGCAATTTACCATAATTATATTTGATATCCAGTAAAAGAAACAGTGACCAAATGAGTGTCTTACAAATATAATTATATCTTGCAAACATTTGATCGAAGATGTCTACACTGCCTTCTTCAGGGTGTAAAACATCTGGATGTCTGTCTTCAATTTTTACCAACTTCGACAGACCATGACCCAGGGAAGTCAACATCACCTTCTTCGTACTGCTGACTTGCTAACACTACAGTCCAGTTGTGTTCATAATTGAACATGGCCACTTAGTCCTCTAAGGGTAGCACCTTCTTCCAAATTTTCTTAGGAACATAAGGTTTTTGACGAATGATGCCCCGCAAATGCTAGTTTGTTCCGTAACCGAAATACAAACCACGCTATTTACATAGGGTGTACTTTCGGCATAGCTGAAATTGACGAGCCATTAGATTTTAACGAGGGTTTAGCACCCCCGCGCTAGTTAGCTGGGGTAGGGGAGGGGTAGCTTGCTACCCCTCCCCCCCCTCACACACCAGTGAAATGCTTCACTTCACTTTTGGCTCGGACGATGTACAGACATGCCTGTCTTCGTCCTCGCTTGGCAGCCATTATATGTTTTGTCTTTACTTAATCACTTACTTTTCTTATACTCAAAATATATGTAAACATATTTTTGTGTTTATATATATATTTGAGTATAGAAACCAGTAAGTTTCATTTTCAGAGTTCGTGCTTGTGTGTGTAGTGTACGATATCTCCGTGGAACCCTCGGCAGTTAGGCCACCATGGTGTAATGAATTTTGTTTTTTTTTATTGTTCACAGTTAACGATCTAGTCTCGTTTGTGTAATGTGACAACGAAGTGAGCTGTCTTGTTGGGGCCTGGGGAGTCTGCTGTTGTTGCCTCCCCTATAGATCTTCGTCAGGGGCGCGTGTCCTTCTCCTGAAAGTGCTCCCGTGACGACTGACAGCTCTCCAGTTCATTTTAGAACACTCAGGAGGCTCGCCTCCTTGGGTGGGTAACTTCCCTTCCGAGGGAAGTTTTCCCATCCAGGCTTGAGTTTTTTTCCCTTCGGGGGAACTCCTCTTGCCTTTATTTTGTTCCTGGTCCTCCGGCGGTTATGCTCTTGGTGCTGAGCGACCGTTTTTGTAACCTTGCTCAAGGGGCTGAGCGGTTGCAATCTCGGACCATGGATTTTGTGCGACTATGCTCTTGGTGCTGAGCGGTCGCACTTGCAGTTACGCTCAAGGGGCTGAGCAACTGCAGGAGCCCCTCTTCGGAGGATTGCTCTTTTTAGGTCACTTGCTGACCCCTCTCTTCTACGAGGTGTTCCTCTTTCGTTCGCGAGGGAGGACACTCATAGAGACTCCTCTTCGGAGGACTCTTCTGCTGTTGTTGCTGAAGGCTCAATCCCCTTCGGGGGGGGGGGGGGGGGGGGCAGCTGAGCCCTACAGTCTCTCCCGCGAGGGCTTCTTCCCCGGGGGGGGGGGGGAGTTAACCAGGGAGACACCTCTTCGGAGGACTCCGTCTGCTGTTGTTGCTGTTGTTGCTAAAGGCTCAATCCCCTTCAGGGGGGCAGCTGAGCCCTACGGTCTCTCCCGCGAGGGCTTCTTCCCCGAGTGGGAGTGCACCGCACAGACTCCTCTTCGGAGGACTCCGCATGCTGTTGTTGCTGAAGCCTCTGTCTCCTTCGGAGGGCAGTTGAGCCTACGGTCTCTCCTGCGAGTGCTTCTCCCCTGAGGGGGAGTTCACCACAGAGACTCTTCTTCGGAGGACTACTCCTGCTGTTGTTGCTGTTGTTGCTGAGGGCTCAATTTCCCTTTGGGGACAGCTGATGCCTACAGTCTCTCCTGCCAGTGACTCTTCCCCTCGGGGGAATTCACGTTCAGAGACTCCTCTTCGGAGGTCGGAGGGTGTTGCACCTATCCGAGGTCGTCTTCATCTTTGTTCGGCGTTCTCTGCAGAGGACCCTTCTCGACGATTACCGACCGTTGCAGCTGCTCTAATCCTGCCAGACCTTCTAGTCTTCACCTCCATTTCTGGACGCAGATGCGCAGTGGGCGCCAACTCACCCTGTTTACAACGGGCACCGGTCCCTTCGGGGATAAGGGGCTTATTCCACAGTGTGGGTAAGTCCCGTAAGTGCCAGGTTTTTTCCTGCGCGCGGGCTCTAGCGCTCGCCTGCTTTGGACCACGATCTCCGGTAATTGAGTCTCGCCGTAGATCTTCTTCCTGCTCGCCAGCGCTCCCCTGTACTTTTGTCCTTCTGTGCGCCAGCTCTCTTCAGTTCGCCAGCGCACACCTGCGCGCCCTATCCTGCTACGCGCCATGGGCGCCAACGGTTTCCTGAACGCCCAGGATCGCCTGCTTGCCAGCACGCATCAGTGCTCCCCTTCCTGATGCACCTGAGCTCCTTCTGATTAGCGCGCGCGCTAACGTTCGCCCTACCGCCCACGATCTACCAGACCTGGGCGCAGGCAAGAAGAATTCCTTCGCCTTCTCGCCGACGACCTTCTCTAGTCTCTTACGCGTCGGTGATCTCCTACGCGCCCGCGCGATCCTTCGCCTGCGCGCTAGCATTTTTAACGCGCCATTGCTTGCCAACGTGCCATTGCTTGCCAACGCGCCATTGCTTGCCAACGCGCCTTCACTCGCCTATGGGCCATCGCTCGCCAAGACGCGCCATCGCTCGCCAAGACGCTCCATCGCTCGCCAAGACGCGCCATCTGTCTCCCGGCCGCCTGCGCTCGCCCTCGCGCCCGCGCACCCTCGCGCCCTCGCGACCGCGCGCCCACGCTCCCGCGCGACCGCACGCCAACGGGCCCGCACGACCGCACGCCCCTAGGCCCGTGCGCCCACGCGCCTGCGCACCCATGTTCGCCCGCGCTCGAACCGACGGTTTTCCATCGCGCGAGCGCCACTGCGATTCCCGCCAGTAAGCCATCGCTCGCCAACGCACCGTCGCTCGCCTACGCGCCATCGCTCGCTTGTGCACTATCGGATTCCGACTGCCAGCACTCGCCCTTCCAACCACGCTCGCCCTCCTTCTGCGCTCCCTCACGCACTTTCGTCTGCGTGCCCACGAGCCTGTGTGCCCGCGCATGGGCGCTTCCACGTTCGCCCACACGCGAACCATTGATTTACCATCGCGCGAGCGCCAGGGCGATTGCGACCGCGATTTCCGTCGGGGTTTCGCAACACGGGCAACCCGGCGAGTCTTCTGGAGCGCGTATTTCCAGAACACGGTCTTCACCCAGTAAACGCAGAGGATGGCATGTGCAAGAGCAGGAAGAATCTTCAGGGAGGTCTGAGCAACATTCTTCTTTCCAGAACCTGGTTTAGCCCTTCCTCCCCACCATTCCCTGGAAGGGTCTTGCCAGGGAGTTTTTCTTTTGAGATTTTTCCACCGGGCAGGGGGTGACTGGTTTAGCCCTTCCTCTTCACCATTTCATGGAACGGGCTTACTAGGCCTTTCCCTCCCCGATGGCGACCCGAGGATTTGTACAAGGAAGCTCCAGGAAGATCATGGGTACTCTCCTTCTCTCGGGCTCAAGCACCTTTGCGTTCCGTCGCCAAGTTTCGAACTTGCGGGCAAACTCGATGTTGGAGCATCTAGACGCAGTGACCGAGGGCTTCCTCTCGGGAGTCCCATCCATGGATGTCGACAAGTTCAGACATTCGTCCATCCTTGGGAAGAGCTTGTTTGAGCCAAAGGACAGAGAAATGGACAGCTGTTGTGCGGAGGAAGTCGAATCCCGTTTTCACTCCTCCAAGGCGCTTACTTCCAGACCCTGCAAGCCTCCGACGCCTCTTCATTCAGCCTCGTCAGCCTAGGTTATCAGAACCGGCTACGGCAGCTAAGACAAGGTGTACAATAGCCGTCCCCTCCTGTCAGGGACAGGTAGGACGGGAAGTTCTCCCGGGGAGGCATAATCCTAGAGGGAGCGGCCGAGTTCACAAACTCTAGGAATGGCAACCCCCCTTGCAGGTCTCCCGCTGGGGGGATGCCTAATGTTACTTGTCCGGATAACAGCTTCCCGATGCCGATTCCTGCACGATCTCCGTGATCAGCCAAGGATATCGCGCCTCGCTATTAACATCTCTCCTCCACTGTCAGCGAATCTAGTGTCGCTGAGCTTCTATGCCATGGGGTCGGCAAGAGGTTTGCCCGTTGGGCAGAAGGAGCCATGCTTTAGGAAAATGTCCTCCATAGGGTCGTCGACGGCTTCTTCCCCGCCTTCTTCAGTCGATCTTTTCTTGTAGGAAAGCATCTGAGACGGGAGTTCCGTCATCGACCTCTCAGCTCTGATCAAGTTTGTCGAACAAACTTCTTCCAGCCTGGAACAGCAGAGTCGATCAGACTGGTAGCGAGACTGCAAGACTCTTTATGCCCTGGATCGGAAGGACGGGTACTTCCAGCTCCCATTCCATCCATCTTCCTGGAAGCACTTGGAATTCAGCCTAGACTACAGATGTACCTGCTTAAGATGCTGTGTGGCGATCCCTCCGCAGCATCGCAGGTTTTCACCAGAGAACTCTCCCTGCTTTCTTCATGGCCACTCAGGAGGAGGCTTCCGTCTCCTTCGCTTTTTGGAGGTCTGGCTAACTCCGGTAGTCTCGGGTTCGACCTTCTTCAACACCGGGACAAGCTTCCGGGACTTTACCAAGAGTGAGGGATCATGGTAATTCGCAAGGAGCCTTCTCTACTTCTACCTCAACATCGGGAATATCTAGCCATGATATTGACTCCTTCTCCGAGCCTTCCCTTCTGTTGACTGTGGCAAGGCTGAGGAGAGTCGCAGAACCTTTTCTCAGTCAAGGAGAGCTTTCAGCTCTATCTTGGAACGTTTCTTGGGTCTCCTTTCCTCATTGACCCGTCTAAGTCCCGAACGGTCGCCTCAGGATAAGTTCCCTGTTAGGCGGCCCAAGTTCCAGTGGAATCAAAGCAACGATTAACCAGACTTTCTGGGCCCTATGGGACCAGCGGAACGATTAGACCTACAATGGGGGTTGACCTATGGAACCTCTTGCATGGGAGGGGATATTCTCGTCCTTTCCCCGCATTTGATGCTGTTCTCGGACTCGTAAAAGAAAATGGGGGGGGGGGCATGTTCCGGTTCAGGACTATGGTCAGGACCTGAAGGGTACCTCCTCATCATTCAGGTAGGCTTAAAGGCCGTAGTCTGGCCCTTCTACAGATCCTACAGATACTGCCGAGTCGCTCCGTGCGCGGACATCTCCATGGTACTGGCGTATTCCAACTAGCAGGGAGGTACATTTTCATACTTTCGCATCTTGCAGTAGAGATATTGAGATGATCCGAAGTCCACTCAATACCACTATCGGCTCGCTCATTCCGAGCAGAGGAATGTTCTCTCCGACAATCTGAGCAGAGCCTCACAGATAGAGAGTACCTGGGGGTCTTTGGCCTCTAGTAACCAGCAAGTCCTGGCCTGGGGGACCTGATCACGACAGCCTGGAACTTCAAGCTGCCGCTGTGCTTCCCCCCAGTCTCAGACCCCAAGACTCTTTGGCAAGATGCCTTCCGGTGACGGTGGGACAGCATCGATGCCTACGTCTTCCCACCATTGTTGTCTGTTGAGGAGGGATTTTAACGAGACCAGGTTGTCTGTCAACCTTTCGATGGCCCTGAGAGCTCCGCTGCGACTATACGCAGAACGGTTTCCGGACCTTCTGCATCCCCTGACGGAACTCTCGGGAGAGCTTCTTCCACGACACAGGCTACTCAAACAACCACACTGCAACATCTTTCACAAGCCGTAGCATCGCTTCGACTTCACGCCTGGAGACACTACGCCACCTCCTCACGAAGAGACACCCCGCAACAGTCGCGGAGCGGAGGTCGCGTCACCTGCGATAATCATCCACAGGGGTCTACCAGGTGAAGTGGAGAGTCTTCTGTGGTTGGTGTCATGGGAGAGGTACCTCTTCCCTTGATGCCTCTACTCCAGCAATAACGGAGTTATTGCTTATTGCTTTTTGGCGGGAGGAAACTCGTTTCCGCTCTCGGCAGTGAACCCTATCGCTCAGCCTTTCCCTGGCCTTCAGGCTGAAAGGAATAGACTTTTTCCCTCTCGCTGGATCTTTATTCGCTCATGCGAAGCTACGAACGTACCTGCCCCCAGTCGGAATGAGACCACCTCCATGGAGCATGGTTCGGACTCTTAAGTCCCTTAGAAATCTTCTTGCGAACCATTACGTCAGACCTCTGATCGTCGTCCATCTTGGAAGACTGTGCTCCTGCTCGCTCTGGCCTCGGCCAGTGGGGAAGCAATCTTCATGGTCTCTTACGACTCCGCCCTTTCAAGAGGATAGGGGGAGGTAACATTCAAGTTCGCTCCTGAGTTGTTTTCTAGACTCAGAATCTTGGAGTCCCGGACCTTCGGTTCGACTCCTTCAAGATTTCGAGTCTCCGTTCTGTATCAGATGACCCAGACCTTCTCCTTCTTAACAGTAAAGGAACCGAGGGGTTTTCTTTGAGAACAGCTGCAGTTTGTCCTCACGTGCAAGCCCGGTTTGGGAGCACAGGAAGGACGCAGGGGAGAGTCACCAGTATGCCTTTTCAGCTCGGACTCAAGGGCATTCATCTCGACCTGAATCCAGACCCTCCCCCGTCACGTCGCCCTACAGCACGATGTTAGATACATCGCAACGTCCCTCGCCTTCTAGAGGAACTACTCTGTGACGCAGGTGCTACAAGCTGGAGTCTGGAAGCGTCTAGTGACCTTCGCAGCCCACTTCCTGCAGGACGTGACCCACAGGGGTATCGATACGTTTCTATCGCTCTGTGGTGGCTACACAACAGCTGGTCTAACCTCAGGCTCCTTTTTGGACAGGTAGCAGAAGGTTGAGGGCATTGTTACCAGGTTTTAGACTTCATGAACGGAAGAAGTATGTCTGGCCCTTACTTCTTTCTTCATCCTCCCCTCTACTGGGGAAGCAGCATCCTGGTCTCTGCATAGCTGACCTCAAACCTCTGCAGGTAAACCATGCTTCCTTGTGTTCCAAGTATTGAGACAATACTGTCGCATCCCCCATACCCTGACGAGGTGGTATTGGGAACCTCCTAACCCAGAGTTCCGTCTAGAACTCCAGGTCAACTGCCTAGGACAGGTCACACTTTCTTCCTTTACACACAAGCTTATGTAGGCCACACGTTTCCATGCGGAGCAAGAAACTTGTGAGGTGCAGGGACTCCTTTTCTCGACTGCGACTCACTCGGATTCTGAGTCCCCGGGTAAGCCAAAGCCAGTATGGCTGGGGACTTTCCACCCTTCCTAAGGGGTAAGTCACCCTATGTAAATAGTGTGGTTTGTATTTCGGTTATGGAACAAATGACAAATTCGGATATAATTTGTATTTTTCCGAACCATACAAACCTTAGCTATTTACACATATTTGCCCACCAGCCCTGTCCCCCAAGTCAAGTCCTACCTCTAAGTGAAGTGAGACATTTCACCGGTGTGTGAGGGGGGGAGGGGTAGCAAGCTACCCCTCCCTTACCCCTGCTAACTAGCGCGGGGGTAGTAAACCCTCGTTAAAATCTAATGGCTCGTCAATTTCAGCTACGGCAAAAGTAAACCCTATGTAAATAGCTAAGGTTTGTATGGTTATGAGTGGGATCATCGTAAAGAAATTATAGTGTCATTATGACCCCCTTCATTAAAATATTTCTACAAGGTAAAAAATGAAAACTCCCTTAACCATCTATACTCTAGGTACCTTAAGTGTGTCCTTGCCCAAGTAAGCTATGGCATTACACATGTGGCCTAATGCATATCTGCATTACACACCAACACAAGCTTGATACCATACCTATAGGAAGAGGAAATAGAATTAGTAACCAAGAAGAATAAAGAAAAAGTTATTAAATAGATTCAGTGACTAATGAAAGTAAAATGAAAATCAAGAACAAAATTATTGGTCAATAAAAAGTTAAATGAATCTAAATTAATAATAATAACAATAATAATAATAATAATAATAATAATAATAATAATAATAATAATAATAATAATAATAATAATACAATGATTTATAAATGTGAAGGAGAAACTATGAGAGAAATAAATATCTAACATAATAATAGATAGATAAAAATAAAAAGAAATGATTATGTGAACAAAAAACAAAATGAACATTGGTATACTTAGTTCGCTGGCCTTTTTGTGATGTACATCTTGAACAGACAGAGACGTGGTTGAACACTTTTCTAATTGAAGTGAGAGGGCCATGTCTTGCCCTCTTTACTTGAGCGGCAGGATCGTCGAAGTGCAGGATTCTCACCAATAGGGCAAAACGATGTTCGCGAATGTTACACTGATATGAAAGGAATCCCAATAAAAGCCTTGAGCTTCCTCGTGTCCTAGTTCCTGAGGACAACATATCCCTAGTGCTGGGATCAGCCTCCCGGAAGACCAAGGTTATCATTGGAATGTAGGACAATCTATGTCAGCATCCGGTCATCGAAAAATAAGTAAAAAAAAATACAATAATAGCATTCTAAGAGAAACGGACTAAATGGCAGTATGTGACATCTCAACCAAACATACTAACACAAGCATCGTAAGCACACCATCCACCCACACTTTCCAACAATAACAAACTATACAAGTATTTACACTATTGCACTTTCAGAAAAGTAGGAAGCAAAGGAGCTGGACTAGATATGTATCTTGACCCGATTTTGGCTGGGAAACTTCTGACCCACTGCTGGTCAGTCACCCTCGAATCTATGACAGCTGGTGATTAACATGCAAAAAAACATGTGTTTTGATATATGCAGGGGTCAAGCTTTACCCACCCAGCCATCCGGGATTGAAGTAGTGCTTGAATTGAGGACAGCTTTTTTACAACACCTTTCATCGCTAATTGAGTCACTTCGGCCCAAGAACTGCCTATGTTTAAACTACTTGTTAAATATAGTATACATGCCATTTCTCTACCGAGGTAGCATAAACTTCCTTGCACAATGTACGCCATAAATAATACTGCTAGAATATCTCTATGATGCCGTGGTCCCTGGGTTGTATAAGAGAAGTGGTGTTGGGAGGAAAAAAAACAACTTTCATATTTGGGTCCATGTCTTTCTTCTTCATGCTGAATATTTATTTATCTCTTATATTTTTTATTTATCCTTTCTATAATTTACTTCGGTTACCCCTCTCTTTCAGATTTTTGTTCTACCCTTTATGATTCTACAATATGTTTCTGGTCCAATATGACGACCAGCCATAACGATTCTTCCTTTTTCCCTTGGAACAGCTAAGTCTCTGTCACCCCTTTCATGCTGCATAATACACCGTTCATTTCTCGCTTTAATGCTCAAAACGTCATGAAGGTACAGCTTCCATGGCGCTGCTATAATGTCCATATAAAGTATTTTATGGTTTTAATGCTTCCATAATCATTGTAATCCCGGATGATTTGTTTTCAAATCCTGAGATTGTGTAGATTAAAAGTTTTATCTATATCATTTATATGTGGATGCTTAATTTTAAGTCTATAAGTTTAGGAGTTTTTAGAGACACCTCTAAAAATGTCTGCTTCTACGAAGAGGTTATTCCAAATTTTTGGGTTTGACATGGCACCTCAAATTCTGCGCAGACATCAGACGCATGTCTACTGTCAGACATGTCTGAATCATGTCAGCCAGATGAGGAGGCACCCCATTTCAAATAACCCTGTTGACCTCATAGAACCATAATGAGAAGAGCTAACATCCATCTCATCCCTTCAGGTTTATAGGGGTACCTAAGGTCCCCCCTAACACTCATAACACCACATTGTGATGAAGAGTATTTGCCGCTCTCAAGACTCTCGTTCCCATCTTAAGTGGCCTTATAGCAGCATCATCTTCAGTAGTTTCAAATTCATGAGACTAAATGGCCCCTTAGAAATTTGGAACGGCATTAAAAGGTCCCACAAAAAATAGGCCTCCCAATTAACAAAATTGCCAATAATTAGAATTGAAAGGGGTCAACAAGATAGAGGCTTAAAAGGACAGCAGTTGAACATTAAAGAACCATATTATCTGTAGACTCCACCATTGCAACTTAAAAATTCCAGGCATCACCCTGGACTGTAAGACGTCTCTCTGAACACGTGAGTCAGTAAAGGTGTCCATGTGGCCACATATTCCTCCCTTACCTAAAGTAATATCTAGGCACCTTGTTTAGGTAGCCTATAATCATGTTTTATCTGGCTCTGAATATTCATGCGTGTGTGTGGAAGTCCGTGTATTGATTGGTTATTCCAAATTATATTTTGTTTTATTGTTTGGCACTAAACCCTTGCTTAAGTAACAACCATGAATGTTGTTAAGATAACTTTATAAAGTTGTGTAAATTTTGAGAATAAGTTCATAGGATAGGTTAAAGTGGTCATTGAACCCAGTAATTAATTATATAGACTCTCTATGTTCTTTCAAAGACTCAATTTTGATTTAACTCTCAGAGAAAATCATTAACCATTTTCAAGAATCTAATGGAAATTATGTATTTAAAAAACTCAACGAAATCATAAAAGGGAACTAAAATATTTACGTTATGCTTTTGTCTTAAACTATTTTATCTCAAGTTAAACCAATTTTATATAACACATGGTTTCATTGTAAACATTAAACTAAAAATAATTTTGAACAAAGTGAGAAATCTATTTTTGGGTAGGAGACATGTCATCCTGATGGAAGGTTCCTTTAGGTAGCCTTTCTAAGGGATATTTGCTACAGTGATACTCCCAGAGCAATAAACCGAAGGTTTCCAGAATTTTAACTCCTGACATTATTCATCTGTAATATAACTTTAAGGATGTCACATAATATCAGGGGACGTATTTTTTTGATACGACACATAGCAATCTTCACGCCGAATAGAGCCGTTATTTAGGTACCCTGTGGACCCCCTCCCTGTATTACTACGGCTCATCATTCCGAATTTGCATTTAAGCTGGAATAGCCGCAGATAGAGTAGTTTCGGCTGGGGTCATTTAAGAAAAAAAGAACGATGGGGCCATCAGGACGACATGGCTATCTCACCCAAAAATAGATTTTTCGCTTCGCTCAAAATCCGTTTTTTGGGCTCGGCCACGTCGTCCTGATGGAAGCATACCAGAGAATTGATTTGAAAGTACTATATATGTGGGTTTGTATAAGTGCTTTTACTTTGAAGGAGTTCCTTATATGGTCTACTAGACCCGTAAATATGACATTACTGTTATTTGTCATATCCACCAAGCTTGGAACCAGCTTAGGGCTTCCTACCCCCTGCAGGGAAAGTGTCGTCTTCGACTATAAGGATTCAAAGTTTGTATCTCCATAGGGACGGAAGGTAATGCTTAGAGATTACCCTTCTCATACCTTGGAAATCTGTACTCTGATTTCAAGTTGGGCTCTTCTAGAGTTTAATTAAAACTCTAGTATGCTTTATTTGTCTGTAACTGAAATAGCAGGAATAAGACGCAAATATGTTTAGTATTTTACCTTGCAACTAGAATATGAAATGTAGTTACAATAGGGTATGAATCTGATCCGGCATTGAAAACACATCAGGGTTCATATTTTCTCATGTCGAAAAAATATGTATTTTCATCAAAATGATGCCACTCAATGGAGATGTGAAACCAAATCTGACTGATTTGCACAGATTTTGGAAATGCATGAACACAGTGATGCAACGTTCGCTCGGCACTGGTGTTATTGGTCAGATATGCACCTATATGGAACAGTGTGTTAATCACCGTTGTGATTTGCACTCGAGGTTAATGTTATGAATTAGCTAATCATAGCCACGGGGTTGGCAATAAATAATTCCTTATTGATATTAGACTCGGACCCGTGATTGAATTTATTGTTCCGTTCCAGCTAAAATAAGCATTTAACAAACTCCTCAAGATCGCGGGACCCGTAATGGAAATAGTAAAGTAAATAATTTGGTTATAAAGTGACTTGAACGTAAAACAAAGATTATACTATTAAAGTATTTGCGCAAAATAGTATAATAATTTTCTAAAATAATTGATTACATAGATAAACAATTAAGTATTAAGTTTTGTGATGACAAGCGGTTTGGGCAGTCGAGTCTTTAGACAATAGGTGACATCTAGCAATTGTTCAGTAAAACTTTTATATTTTACTATAAGCAGCCGCTCAGTACACAGCGCGGAAACGTATTTACTGTATGTGTTGTTCTTTTTAAATATATATATCGACGGTTCACATGCAATATAGCAAAACACATCTTGACTTGAAGGAACACTTCTTGAAAAAGCTCCAGCACCAAGATAAGTATGCTTCTCAATATCGATGTGTGGATTAGGTTAGACTGGTCTATACCCTTAATATCTTGCATTGCTTGTAAAGAATACGACGGCATAAGAGCTTTATCCTTTTAGGAGAAAAATGGTGAGTGTTCCTGTTAAGATAAATTGTGTTCGCAGACCAAGCGGTTAATTTTGTATCTGTGCGATATACTATGTCCCTTTTTTTTTTTTTCATTGCAACTTTGTAATTTATATTGAATTTCACAGATTTTGGAAATGCGTGAACACCGTGACGCAACGTTCACTCGCCACTGGTGTTATTGGTCAGATATACACCTATATGGAACAGTGTGTTAATCATCATTGTGATTTGCACTCGAGGGTAAATGTACCCATGCACCCGATGCACTGGAAAGTCCCAAAGCAGTTCACTGTTCATCGTAGCGCTAGACGACGGGTTTTATAACACTACCCGCCGCCACCATAACATGTTTTATTTCATGTACTTGCTTCGTATAGTGTCTGTAAAAGATCTGGGTGATCTCCACCCTGTGTATGAGCGAAGTCTACCAAAGCCCCTGTGTTTGAAGAAGTTCCATGAAGAAGCAATTTTCCTTGGATTGTGACCTATGGGTGAGCTGTCAAGATCCGCTCTGCAAATAAGTAGGTGAGCTTTGCTCTCAGGTGTCTTATGGAAAGATTTTGATCCTGAAGTTTCGCTTCGGTAGAGCTGTCCTTCCTTGAAGTCTGAAGTTCTACGAAGATAGACCTTAAGACACTCTACTGCGCATAGAGACACTCTACTGCGCATAGAGAGACATCTTCCTTCGGTGGGCAGATTCTCCAAAGACCCCACCTCTTGGTGGGTAGCTCATTCTTGGCAAGAAAGGCAGGATCAGGAAAGGGGTTCAGTTCTCCTGTGTCTAGGTACTGAATATGGCCTACATCCCTTATAAGGCCACTATTTCACTAACTCTAGCCCCTGAGGCTATTGCCAACAGAAAAGTGACTTTCCGTGTTACCTCCTTTAGAGTACAATCCTCATTGTTTAGGTTCGAAGCATAGTGCAAGACTTTGACCAACGACCATGTGATGGGCTTTGGAGGGGTTACCGGTTGGGTCTGGTGCATGCTTTTGGCACCTTATTGAAGGTTTTGCTTGTGAGGTCCACCTCAAAGGGATATAGAAGAGGTCTAGTCAGGGCCGGATTACACACAGTTATCTTAGTGGAAGTCAGGCCTTGTTCAAGTAGGTAGATGTAGAAAAAGAGACAAAAATTTGTTGAAGTTTCTGTTGGTCTCCTTGTTTTCACAAAGGATACCCATTTCTTCAAGACTATTCACATTGTCTCCTGGATGAACTTGACTTGTACTCTACAATGAAGTCGACTTTGTCCTTCGAGATCCTAAACCTTTTGTTCGCTGCTAGGGCGAAAAAATTATGAGATGTAGGTTGTGGGTTCTCGGGTATGAAGCATGAACAGTCGACTTCTGAACCGGTTGGGATAAAACTGGGTTCGGGAGAGGAAACCGCTTCAGTTTCAATTCTAGAGCTAGAGGGAACCAATTGTTTTTGGGCCAATTAGGCGCCACTACTGCAGCTGTTCCTCTGAAGGATCTTAGCTTGTCGAGGACTTTTAGCAGGAGATTGTATTGTGAAAACGGGTAAATCCGATTCCATCTGTTCTATTCAAGAGACATGGCATCTATCGCTTCTGCTTGAGGGTCCATGTAAGGGCTACGAAACGAGGTAGTTTCTTGTTGTCACTCATCGCGAAGAGATCGATCTGCAGTTCCGGGACTTTTTTTTTAGAGATGAAGGAGAATGAGTCTGCGTCCAAGGACCATTCTGTCTCTATTGGCTTTCACCTGGATAGATCGTCCGCTGTCACATTGCGGAACCCTTCCAGGTGAACTACTGATAAGTGACATCTTCTCTTCCTTGCCAGGTGGAAGATGGCTAACATCACATGATTGATGTGAGGTGACCTCAAGCCTTGTCGATTTAGACATTTTACTATCACTTCATTCTTCAGGACCAATCTTATGTGGATTACTCTGCGAGGGGATAGATTCTTCAACGTTAGGAAGATGGCCATGGCCTCTAAAATGTTGATGGGAAAGGTTTTGAACTGGTGCACTAATTCCCTTAAACTTTTCTCTTGTGAGAATGGCCTCCCCATCCTTCAAGGGAGGCGTCCGTGAGTATCACCCCTGATGGTTGTGGTGGTTGTGGGGGAATTGTCTGCGCTAGGTTCTTTGATGTCGACCACGGCCTTAGTATCATGCGCAATCGGGTCTGGGTCAACTTTAGTTGATCTCTTCGAGCATTTGATGCGTATCTTCTCGAGACTCCTGACGCATCCTTTAGTTGTGCTTTTAGAACTTGGTCTGTCACTGCTGCAAATTGGAGAGAGCCCAATACTCTTTCCTGTTGGCGTCTTGAAATCTTCTTGTATCGGATTAGTCTCTTGACAGCTCCCGCTATCTCTCTCCTCTTCTTGAATGGAATGGAGAGATGGTGTGACTTTTAAGTTCCATTGGATTCCTAACCATTGGAACTTTTGAGCTGGAGAAAGGCGAGACTTCTTGTGATTGATCTTGAAGCCTAGGTGCTCCAGGAACTGGATCACCTTTTCGGCCGCTTGCAGACAAGTCGTCTTGGATGCTGCCCACACCAGCCAATCGTCTAGATATGGTACTACTTGAACACCATCGGAGCGTAGTTGCTGGACGATTGTGTCTGCTAGCTTCATGAATACCCTTGGGGCTATGTTTAGTCCAAAGGGCATCGCTCTGAAGACAAATTTTGTCTCCTATAGCTTGAATCCTAGGTAGGATGAGAGAAGGCGACTGACTGGAAGGTGCCAGTAAGTATCTGCCAGGTCTATAGAGACTGTGTACGCCCCTTTGGGTAGAAGGGTCCTTATGTGTTGTAAGGTAGCATTCGGAATTTGTTGTTCTCAATGAACGTGTTGATTGGAGACAAGTCTAGAATGACTCTTGAGTTTGTCCGAGTCTTTCTTGGGAACACAAAAAAGCCTTCCCTGGAATTTGATGGACTTCACTTTCTTTATTACCTTCTTCTCCAAGAGTTCTGAGGTATATTCTTCCAATAAGGGGGTGGAGTGTTGGAAGAATCTCGGAAAACGGGGTGGAACTTTGTTCCATCTCCACCCGAGTCCATTTATGATTAGGCTGTGAGCCCAGGGATGGAAGGACCAACGTTCCCGAAAGTAAAACATTCTGCCTCCTACCTGGAGCCCCTCATAGTTTAGGGGTTCCTGAGGACTTATATTCGTGACCGTGACCTCCTCTGGCCCTTGGGGGTTTTCTGGAGAACCTCTTTTTGGGCCTCCATCTTTGTAGGGCTCAAAGGTGGTCAGGTGCCTCTCAGAGCCTGGGCTCAAAACAGGTGAATGGGTTACCAGCTGTTGAGGGACCATCTGAAGAGTGGTTTGCAGCTGGGCTACCATTTGAGGCACTGTGGTCATGGTCATGGTCGGAAGTTGTGCATGTCCACGTGGTCTTCTTGTTCTTAGGCTGGGGATCTCTGTCTGAGGAAGATTTCCTCTTTGAAGACATACCCCACTTTTGGAGAAGGTTCCTATTCTCTGTGGTGGCTTTGGCAATGACTTCTTGGACCACTTCCTGTGGGAAAAGGTCTATGCCCCAGATACATGATGAGATCAGTTTTTTTGGGTTCGTGTTTTACCGTTACTGCGGCAAAGACATGCGCATTACAGGTCCTTCTTGACCTGACAAATGCATACAAGGCCTTCACAAGGGTACCCATGTGAGACTTGGCTAAAATTATGTACATGTCTCGGGCATTATTTAGGCCTGCACACATTTCCAAACAGTTTTGATGAGACAGGGAGGCGGCAAGTCTTTCTTTCATCTCCTCTTCCCCTCTCAAAAGATGGTGTGGGAACTTTGGAAGGTTCTCATTAAACAGCTGGCCTGCTATCTCCGGATCCAACTTCGAGACGGAGAAAGTTAGATGTACCCCTTTCCACTTCTCCTCACAGGTGGACATAACTGGAGATAATGGTTTGCATTCCTCAAGGATTGGGCAGGGTTTGCCCTTTTCGACTGCTCTCATGACACAGTCGAGGGCTTTCCCCGAAAAGGGTAAGGCTCAGGAGGAAGGAGCAATGAAGGTTGGGTGCTTCTTGCTCAATGCTGAGACTTTGGAGTTGGTATATCCGGCTCACTTCAGGGTCTTGGTAAGGATGGCTTGTGCCTTGTCATGTTTAAAGACAATGACTTACTTCGGTACTGTCTCCTTGCTGGATGCAGGTTCATCTCACAGTCTCACGTAGCAATCTGGGCACGCTGAAAAGCTGGGCCAGAATTGAAGATCTTTAAGGGGTTCGGCCCCCAGCTTCTCAGAGATATAAAGCTTCCCATTCATCATGGGCATGTGCTCCGTATACCTCCAGGGGTTGGTTTCATAGCAGTGAGGGAGGTCAGATACTCTAAAGGGCTTAGAAGAGCCCCTGGAAGCGCCAGGGCGTTTCCTCTCCTGTACCTCTCTCTTCGTCTCTTTGAGATCTTGCTTATTCTTCTCTTGTTCCTTCCAGAACACTACCAACATCTGTTGGATAGACTCTTAGTGCGCTTCGCTCCTGCCGACCTGTATAGCCAGTTGGGGAGTTGGGGGTGAAGAGATTGATGGCATAGGTTGATATGCCAACACAGTGAACTCAGGGTCCTCAGTCACCGTCGAAAAGGATCTTTCTTCCTCCGTGGGTGGTTGAACCACTTCTTTTTCAGGGCCTTCTTGCAGTAGGTCTTGTTTGGTGTCAGTGGACACCTCCGACATCCGATCTTGGTGGATTTCCATGCCTTGCAGTGCCTTGTTGATATCCACGTCCACTGTCCGTTGGATGAAGGTAGGCTGGACCTGTACTTGGGGCACAACCATACTGGATTGAGCCTTAGGGAACAGAAGGCACCTTAGAGATTCATTAGGTAGGTTAGGTCCCGTAGAGTTCTTCTAGAAGCCTCTTACCCACCTTTGAAGGGTTTCTCTTGATCTATCCCTTGACTCCGTGGTGTCAGGGATATCTTCTCTAAAGCCATCTGTTAGCAAGGTCGAGCAGTTGGAGAAACCCTTCGGGTCCCAGTACCTCAGAGATCCAGATACGATGCAGCAGGGGGCATGAGACCTGCATGTCGTATGCCCCCAAAAGTCCTTACTCTTGTGGTTGCAGATCACAACTGTACACTTCACCATTAGCCCCTCCTGTAAGGGAGAAAAAGGGTGAAATGAGTATTCAGTTGTATATATCATTGATATAATGCATACTTAAAATAGTAATACTTACTATTATATTTAATAGCTTAGGATACTAAGCTAGAAAGGAAATAGGAAAGACACATATCTGTGTTTCCTACCACAGGCAATCGCTGAGACCTCCGTCAATATTATTTCAATTCCTTATAAAGGAAAATACAGAGTGGAATAACTCTCGTACGTAGAGCCGGAGCTAGTGAATATTAATACTAACTCCTCCACCTGTAGAATATTAATACTGAACGGTGTTTTATGAGTGCCCCGATAATCAAAAGACTCATCAGGGTGTTGAGGGAATACTGCAACCTCAGCATGTTATGGGGTCCCAACAATAGGCTGCGAAAGGTTACACAGAGTATGTTAGAAATATTTGTACTACTGTATTTTTGTATACTGTAGTTTAACCAACACTACCGGGATTTGGTTAGTGCCTGGCGGCACTAAATGATAGAGAGAAAAAAAGATTGGAAAGGAGGATTTCCTATTATGGTTTAGCACCATAATTGGAAGTGCAGGAGGACTACTGCTGCCTACTGTCTCCCTGCCAGAATGAGAGTTCTAATGGAAGGGGAGGAATGCATCTGATTCTAGCTTCCATCCAGCCACAACTTTTGCCGCCGGCTGTACTGCCGGTTACGAGGTCTGTGGATGGCAGTACAAGAGAGGACTGAAGAATTCTCAACAGTATAATGGGTTTTCCATCAGCAGCCGTCAGGGCCGGCTCAGTCTTTCCCCCCGGGGCCTTCGCTTCCGGTGAAGGAAGGACATAAGTAGGAGTTGGCGAGGCGGCAACCTAACCGCCGCTGGTAAGGTTCCGGCCGACAACTTAGTCAACCCAGCAAGCCGGGATGATTGTAGAATACCGGCCCAAAGAATGTTGTGACG
>NC_090732.1:106453634-106506134 GCF_036898095.1 Palaemon carinicauda
ATAATATAATATAGTTTTGGTGCCCAGACCCGGGATCGAAAGAATGTTTTAAATATTGCTGATAACAGTGCCGTGTTTTGATTAAAGGTATTGAACAATATAGTGTCAATAGGATTTTGTGTATTGTTAGGATATATTTTTTGGAGTGGTGTTAAGTATTGTTAAATTACAAGATGTCACAGTTTAATATCCAAGAGTTTTTGAATAACCCAAATGTTTATAAATTGTCAGAAGCTAAGGTAACTAAAGCTCAATAGCTCTCTAATCTAATGGCATGTGGCGGCCTTGCTACAAGTGGAATGATTAAAGCCTAAAGCAAGGACCAGTTCATCCCCAAACTGAAGGCATGAAAGCAGATAGGGATGTAGAGGCTGAGATTCGGCGAATTGTAGTGGAGGAGAATTTGATTAAGTTGAAGATGATTGCAGAACGAGAAGAAAGAGAGAGAAGATGGGAAGAAATTGAAGCAAGACAGGAAGAAGAAGCTCGAGAGATCTCAAGACATGCGATGAGGATGGAAGAAAAAAAAAGAGAACAAGAAGAAAATGAGAGGGAACGAGAAGAAAAGGAGAAGGAAGAGAGATTGCATGACATGGGCGGGAGTTGGAGCTGTAGAACGCCCGTGCACAGCAACGCGGACAGAGGGTGCAGATAAGTTCTTCGATCATTTTGAAACGGTCGCATCGACAATGAAATGGCCAGAAGATATATGGTCTGCGTTATTGCAGAGTGTATTGATTGCGAAGGGCTGCAGTGCTTATTTATTCTCATCTCAGGAGCAGAGAAAGGAGTATCAAGAAGTAAAGAGGAGGGTGCTGCAAGTGTACCCCTGAATGATATAATGAAAGGTTCCAGAGTTTGAGGAAGGATGAGAAAATGGCTTTCTTGGGTGATGCTTATAAGGTACAACAATTTTTAAGAGATTGACAAAGGCTGCTAATGTGAGGGAGATGGCTGATTTAGAAGAATTGATAATACTAGAACAGTATCTAGGAGGAATTCCTGAACATATCCAAATGTACTTGAAAGAGAGAGAGGTGAAGAAACTTGATACCGCTTCGCTGAGTGAAGATTATAATATTATCAGTCGTAAACCCTCTTTGGGCATGAAGTTTATATCGTTTTTTTGACCAAGTGTCAAGTTTTCGCCAAATCATGGAAACCAGTTCAGTAATAACTATGTGAACAAGTTCAACAGTTACAGTGGAAGTAGCACTGGTACTGCTCCTAAGCAGAATGCAATAGTACCACAGCAACAATCATCAAATTGTCCTCCTTCAAGTATCATGAAAGACGTGCAGAAGGTTAATGTCTATTTTAAGTGTGGCAAGAGAGGCCATATCGGTAAGAAATGTTGATCAAACCAAATGAAAGCAGTTGCCCAAGTGATTAAGGATAGTTTGACTTCACAGAATGCAAAGATGAAGAAACAATCGAAAAAGGTCTAACAGGAAAATAAACCAGCCAACGATTACATGGCAAACAGGGCAAACCCAAACACCGTGGATACCTTTAAACAATATATTTATGAAAGAATGTTAGCAGCAGCCATAGACGGGAGTAAGTGAACCCACATCAGGATATTGCGTGACACAGGTTGTAACCACAGTGTGGTGGTACGAGGAGTACACCCGTTGGTGGAACAGTCTCTCACAGGAGACTTGGTTACAGGTAATTTTGACTTTGCAGTAAAGAATTCATTGACTAATGCAGGAATAAACGTCCTGCTGGGTAATAAGGTTGGTGGAGCGCCGATTGTGCTTTGTCCCATTGTAACGGATAAACCATTGAAGTTCAATCTTGGGACTGAACTCGAGAAGGATTACCCATATCTATTTCCTTGTTGTGTGAGGACTATGATAATGACGAAGAAAGTGGCTGCAGAAGAAGAAAAAGAAAAGAAATCAAAGGAGCAAGGAACTTGGAGGATTTGTTTTCTGAAGAGGATTCCCTTGATGGTACACAAGATCTGAACTCTCGAGTAAGCCCAAGCGAAGAGGAACGACCGACGAGTGGACAAAATGACAAAGAAGAAATGGACCTGGAAGAAATAGAAAACTCAGCGTTAGAAGTAGGACAAGTGGGTAGGGAAAGGCTGATAGGATTGCAGCGGAAGGATGCAATATTAACAGAATTATTGTACTGTTTAGTGGACGAGATGGAGGCACAGCACTCTCTGACCTGTTATTATCTTAAGAATGGGTTGCTTATAATGAAGCATACATCCATCGATATCCCTGGAAATGCCGAATAGGGGATATATCGCCATATATTAATTCCCCCACTTTATAGAAGATAGGTGATCGCTGTAGTGCATGAATTGGGACATATGGGGATAAGGAAGGTGACGTAGAAGATTATGAAACACTTTTTCTGGCCTGGCATGCATAAGGGCGTGATCCTGTTTTACCGTGCATGTCACGTATGTCAGATTGTTGGAAAGCCGATCGAGTACATTGAGAAAGCTCCTTTACACCCGATACAAGTGTGAGGAGAACCCTTCAGCAAGGTAATGATCGACGTTCTGGGGCCTTTACCAAAGACGAAAAAAGGTCACGAATATATATTAACCTTAATGTGCCCAGTGACGAGATACCCCGAAACCATACCGGTCAGGAATATCAGTGCCAAAATAATCGCCAAGAAGGTACTAGACTTTTTTTTACAAAGTTTGTTATTCTGGAAAGCGTTCAAAATGACCGAGTTACGATTTTCACGTCAAAATTATTTTAGGATGTATTAAAACTGTTCGATGTAAAACAACAACAACTATCAACTGCGTATCATCCGGAGATCTAAGGTGCGATAGAGAGGTTTTATCATACTATGAAAAGTATGTTAATGAAGTTCTGCAACAAAACAGGGAATGAATGGGACATCAGACTACCGTTGATGTTGTTTGAGGTACGTAATGCTTATCAAGAAAGCATGGGATGTAGCCCTAATGAAATAGTATTTGGATGAGAAGTATGAGGACCGATTAAAATGTTAGCTGAAAGATGGAAGGAACAAGAGGAAACGAAAGGAGAATATGTCAAGAATTTTAGGAAAAGGATCGGCGAGATAAGGAAATTTTCCCCAGAAAACATTAAGACGAGTCAAGAATAAATGCAGAAAAGGTTTCGTATGAAGAGTACAAACAGACAGGTTATGGTAGGACATCAGGTATTGGTCCATTCACCGAAAAGGAGATTCCCTCTCGCTAATGAGTTCTAAGAACCATTCCGGATTTTGGAAAAAAGCAGTGACCAGATATACATTATCGAGATACCAGGATAAATAAAAATTCTAAGGAAGACCATATTAACTTCGAAACCAATACTTCAAGGACTGGATTTCACCAAGAAATTTCTTATCCAAGTGGATGCGTCAGATAACGGGATTGGAGCTTTCTTATTGGAAGAAGGTAAGGGAGGAATTCTTCACCCTGTTTGTTTCATGTTTTCGAAGCTGAAGAAGCAGCAACGAGACGACTTGACAGTTGAAACGGTACTGCTGGCGCTGATCGCAGCGATAAACAAATTTGTAATTTACATGAATCGACCACAAAATGAAGAGATTACAGTGTATTTGGATCATAATCCTTTAAATTTAGTTAATAAGATGAAAATTAATAAGCAAAGGTTAACTAGGGGGTCATTATGTTTGCAACCATATTGTATTAATGTAAAGCATATATCAGGTGAAGTTAATGTGATTGTAGACTATCTATCTCGGGCTGAATTGATGGATTCAGGCCTGGAATGAATAATCTTTTTTGGGGGAAGCTATTTATTTATGTTTTCATTTGTTCATTGAAGAGGTTAGTCAGCTCTTAAGATGAGTTGCTCTCATGTACATATAAGTTTATTATGTAAATTACGTAAGACTTCCGTCGTTAATTTTATTGTATTATTCATTAAAGTGAGTATATGCAAATTCATGTTATTTTTAAAAATTAATATTTTATTTCACATATTTTTGTCATGAAGACTTATGTAAACTGTTTGAGAGGGTTATGTAACCATGCGAGATAGGAACAAGGGCTTATGTATTGTTATGAGGTATTGCGTCATGTTTGAGATAATATACGCAATTCTTATATTCGGCCATGTGTTATGGAAGATTCCCGAAAATCCTAGCGTTAGGATTCTTTTTTTTTCGAGAGAGAGAATGGTGGGTGGGCAGGGCTCGCTGGGGAGGGTTGCCATAGAGCGGGGTTGGTTCTCCTGTTCGATATGTGATTGTTGAAAACTCAGGCGTCGCTGTTAGGCCAACCCCCCACGCCTTCAGATCACTTGGAATCATCTGTAAGTAGCTAAGTTTCATATAAACGCAACCCCAGGGTTGCATAGTTGGTATAGAGAATCCAAGACTCAAGTCATAGCCATCTCCCCCTCTCTCTCTCACACACCCATCTCAGTGTATTGTTTTAAAAGTGTTCAGTGAAATATCAAAGTTTTGGAGTGATGGGTTTTTGTAAACATAGTGAGTATTTATAAAAGTACTCTTTAGTGAGTATTTATAAAAGTACTCTTAGAGTTTTGTAACTGGCCCTGTAGTAATGTGAAAGGTATTTGTATCTCTATCTGGTAAACTATATTCATTGAGTGTTAAGACCAATTAAATAATGTGTAAAATTTGCTTCCCATTGAAACAAGTGATTGTATAATTTTGATAATTATTATTTCTTTTGTCTCAGTCTAAAGTTTATTTTGATATAATATTTTAAGTCAAGTGATTTTATAATTTTCAGATCATAACATTTTTGTCTTAGTGTAACTTTTGTTCAGATTTAATATTTTGAGTGATTTATTTTTGTTTTTATGTAATTTTTTTCAAAGTGTTGTAATTTTTATAGAATATATCTATTTTTATAAAGAGTGTATTATTGCAATCACTATTGTTTAAATTAGTATTTGCTCGTACCCCTGTTGAAGAATTGAAGTAAGAGCTGTTTGAATAATTCATAAGAATATTTCCCTCTTAATGAGAGAATGCCTTGATGAAGTCGTTGAGCTTCAGAATGGCCTATCATTCCCCTGCTGGAGCTTGGTGACAGGCAAGAGGGCTCTCAAACTTGGGGAAACTGCTCCTCCAGTTCGAGTCTAATTTTCTCTCTCTCTCATCTTTTTCTTCGTCTTAATATTGCTTCAATCTTCTCCTAATCTTAGAAACTTTCCTTTGTGTTGCTGTCCCAACTCTGAGAAAAATCTCCTTTATTATATATGTGTATGTTATGTATACAAATATATATATCTATTTTTTTCTTTTGGTTTGGATGTTTCTAAATCCATTAATGCTGCTGGCGTGGATGTTTCTGCATCCGTTATTATTGGTTGCTTTGATGAATGGGAGGATGTGTCACGGTTGGGAGGTATTTGCATTTAAAGCTATTTGTGAGAGTATTGGATGATATCAGCCATCCTGAAGATGGTTTGGACCTTTTTGGCAGAACTATTCTCAAGTTTTGGGGATCCAATGCTTGGGGTAGGATTCTTGGGTTTTGGCCGGAAGCCCATCATTACAGATATGGGGAGGATGATTCCATAGTTTCTTGGTCTCAGTTCTAACAGGTGTGTTCAGCTTACACCTGTGTCTCTATACCTGTTTTGATTCTATCCTTTGGGTAGGATATGGAGTGGACCATCTGGGAAGTATGCTCTCATTGTGCCGATAGTGGAGAGTGCAGATTTCTATCCCGACATGTAAATCCAACTCATCTATTTTTTTTTCTAATCTCAACCCTCATGTGGATTCTGCAAACAACGGACCCCCATCCCCTGGATACACCGACTCTCCCTTGGCATTGTTTACCACCTCTGGCAAGTCTGTACTGGAAAGGACCATTCTACTGATATTCCAAAATTGAGTAATTTGGGTAACACAAGGAGACTGAATCCTTCACATTACCCAAATTTCAATAGACACAAACTATGATCTATATAAAGCATTTGAGTGCAATGGATGTATAAAAAAAATAAGGACGAAACTTGAAGATGATAAATGGGATTCATGGATATCTTACAGTAGTCATGATGAGGCATTTAAAGCAAAAAGGAGCATGAATAATATTAAAATTAATAACTTGAATGTTATGGCTGCTCTCTGCGATAAGGTACCAAAGGATTTGGATGTATATAGGCCTGCTGACTGGTTGGAAAAAGACACTGATTTAGTTATGCATTCCAAAAGAAAGCCAAAACCACCAATGTGGCTTGTAGCTGAATCAAAGGGGGTTACAGGTTATTATTTCAAAATATGCAAATAATTCAGAAAAAGTAGGAACTATTGCATGGGGAGATATATCTCGTTTTGGAAAAAATTGTTTAATTTTTCATGCCAAATCAAGCACACAATCTGTAATACTGTCCAACCTAAAATCAACTAATGATGATATCAAGTTAGATGTCAAACCCCACCTAAATTTTAGTTACTGAAGGGAGTAGTTTTTAACAGAGATCTCTATGAATTTACAGAGGAGGAGATACTGGACATGTGTCCACTAAATGTATGGAAAGTTCGCAAAGTCCCAGGTACATCAATGATTATCCTTACTTTCCGGGATGCTGATGTATCTTTCCATATTATTATTGAAAATTGAATTATTAAAGTACGCCCACTCAAGCAAAAGCCAGTGCAGTTTTTATTTATTTTGAATTTGGACACCCGTCTCTAGTTTGCAAAAATTAGAAAATATGTGGTATTTGCTCAATTGGAGAGAGGTGTTTAAATTGCAACTCGAATCATAAATCCACAGACGACTACTGCAAGCTGTATAAGTTGGAAGAAACTGACCCTAACAAATCTAATTTAGAACATATAAGTGTGGGACATGCCAAGAGACTATTGAATAAATCAAATAGCTATGCTAAGGTATTAAAATCAAACCCACCTAGTCATGCCAATACCTCTAGAAAAAGAAATACACCATCTGATAAAATGCTGAATGATAAGATAAGCATATTACCTCCTGGGGCTTTACCACGGTGTATTAACACTAGTGCATTGTCTGTCTCTGTACAGCCTTTGTCCCCCATCAAAATAACGTACAAACCTCTCTCAGTACATATCTTTGCCTGATTTGATGGAGGTTCCACCTAAAACCAGCTTGCCTGATGCACCTGTAGAGGGAAAGGTGCAAAAACCTACAATCTTACCATCTATTAATCGTAAAAGAGAGAGACCTCCATCTCTCTCATCCCCCTCCATTAGAAACATTAAAGTTATGACATCAAATAAATTTGATGTTTTGTCTGTTGATGTTTCTAATGAACTGGTAGATAAATTGAATAAATCAGAAATTCAAGTTGAGGTACACCATCCACCTCAACAAATAGATCAAAAGGACACAAACTAAAAGACAAACATAAAACCCAACATATCAAGACCATATCTGAAGAAACCTACAGGTAATTAAAAATGCAAATCGGAAGACCTCATCCAAGATGTCTTCCAGAAATAATCCATAGTTTTCTCCTCCATTTAGCAATGGAATTGTCAGGTTTTAAGGGGCAAATATGAAGAACTTAAGCTCTTAATTCATAAACATTCCCCCATATTTATATGTTAACAGGAAAGTATGCTTGATGCTAACACTCCTTGTCCTCGAGAGTATGTTAGCTATAGAATACCACATAGTCAACAAGGAGGGAGCAATGGCGGATGTCTCATGCACGTTTTTCGAGATGTTTCCCAAATACCTTCATCTATTCATACACCTCTGCAGGCAGTGGTTGTACAGATAGATATAGAGGGAAATTATACAATATGCTCTCTGTACTTGCCTCCAAATGATAACATATCGTATGATAATTTAGTAAAGGTGATTCAACAGCTCCCTCAAACTTTTCTTTTACTCGGAGATTTGAATGGTAGACATCCTTTGTGGGGTGATATTTTAGCAAACACCAGGGGCAATATTATATCAACAATTGTGGAAAACGAGGATGTGGGACTCCTAAATACAGGAGAGCCCACACACTTCCATGTTCAGACAGGTACCTTGTCATACAAGCTCTAACTGCCTTCTTGATTTTGATTGGATGACATTAGATGATTGGCATACTAGTGATCATGCACCAATCATTATAAACACCAACAAGGGTCCACTTTAACAAAAATATAGACAATGGAATCTTGGCAAGGAGGGCTGGGTTCAATTTCGTGAGCTAAGTGAAATCGAGGGGAGTGCAGAACACTTTGAAAGCATTAATAATTCCCTAGACCTACTGAATGGAACTCTCCATACAACAGGAATATATTCGATTCCAAAACCACAGGATTATTTAAACGATGACCAGTCCCGTGGTCGTCTTCAGAATTAACTGTCCTGCACAGAGTCACCAGAAAATCTCTGACTAGATTGTAATGACGCTGTACTGATGATAATTTGATTATATACAAGAAATGTAGAGCATAGTTCCATCGTGCTATGAAAGAAGCTAGGCGCCAGTCATGGGTGTCTTTTGTTTCCTCCATTAACAGTAGAACACCACCATCTAATGTGTGGAGGAAAGTAAAAAATATAGCTGGCAAATTCACTCCCAACCCACCACCAGTGTTGAAAGTGAATGGTCATTATGTAACTAGAGCAAGTGAGGTTAGCAATGCCCTGTTTGATCATTTCTCAAATGCATCATGCAAATGTGTAGCAGCCCATGGTCACCAGAATAGGAACATTGAAGAAAAGAAAGTTTTAAATTTAGTAACAGGAAAGGAGGAGTCATACAATTCTCCTTTTACTGATAGAGAATTTGATTCTGCCCTTTTCACTTGTAATGATACAGCCCCTGGACCGGATGAAATTCCAAATGCAATGATTAAACATGTAGCATTTAGTACAAACTTATTCATTTAAAGTATTATTAATAGAATATGACAGGATCATAGTTATCCAAGTGTTTGGGAACTAGCCATTATTTTAGCCTTTTTAAAACCGGGTAAGAATAAGGTTTTAGCAGCAAATTATCGACCAATTGCATTAACATCTTGCTTATGTAAGATCATGAAGAAGATGGTCAATGCAAGACTGATGTGGGACCTGGAAAAGAAAGGTATTTTTCCCCTTATCCATTGTGGATTCAGAAAAATGCACTCAACAACTGATGTGTTGAAACGATTTGAGTCCTCTATTTGTGAAGGCTTTGCTTCCAAACATCACCATGTAATGGTCTTTTATTTACCTTGAAAAGGCATATGATACTGCATGGAGATAAGGTATACTTAAAACCATTCATTAATTGGGATTAAGAATAGAGCTACCACTGTTTATCCAATCATTTCTTTCACTTAGAGTTTTTCTCTATCAGAAATGTCAAGGAGGAGAAGTTCCCCAGGGTAGTGTGCTGAGTGTAACCCTGTTTGCAGTAGCAATTAATGGGATATCCTCAGTCATTCCCCAAGATATTCTCTCAACACTATTTGTGGATGATCTTTCCATATCCTTTGCTGGAGCTAGAATTGCAATGATTGAGAGAAAACTACAACTCGCAATTGACAAAATTATACAGTGGGCTGATACAAATGGGTTCAAGTTTTCAACCAGCAAAACTACTATTGTCCCTTTCTGTCGTATCTGGGGAGTACACCCATATCTGGATATATACATGAAAGGTCAACGGATCCCATGTGTAGGTGAAGCTAAATTTTAAGGATTAATTTTCGATTGTAGGCTTACATGGGGTCCTCACTTAAAGGCGTTGAAAGCTAAATGTCTTGAGGTTCTGAATCTTTTAAAAGTATTGTCCCATACATCATGGGGGCAGACCGTAAAACTATTTTAAAATTATACAAGGCCTTAATTTTTTTCAAAATTAGTTATGGGTGTGAAATATACTCCTCAGCTACCCCAAGCCAATCAAAGATATTAGATTCAATACATCATGCTGGTATTAGACTGTCCACAGGAGCATTTAGAACCTCTCCTATCCCAAGTCTCCTTGGTGATGCTGGAGTGTTGCCTCTAGACCATTACTGAATGTCTTCCATTGTTCGGTATTGGTTTAGGTTATAAAGACTCCCTAACTCTTTAGACTTTCAGACTGCAAGCCTTTTAAGGCACTCAACATACTTGGAGTTGTACCTAAAATCTCCTCAACCTTATGGCTTTCGCGTAAAATAATTATTAAACAGTCTTGATATAATTACAGGTAAGGGGCTTCCATTCAAGATGTCAACCCCTCCGTGGAAATTACCAGAGATATCTTTTTGTAAATATTTTATTAGTGTTAATAAAAAACATGATTGAATTAGAAGCTAGGTCTCATTTTATGGATCATGATGAAGAACATAATGAATCAACCTTTATAAATACCAATGGCTCCAAATCTGATGCTGGCGTTAGATTTGTAGTATATAGTAGTTCTTTTAACTGTAGAGGTGCACTTCCTACAATATCTTCCATATTTACTGCTGAATTATATGACATAATAAATTTAGTTTTAAAGATTTTAGATTGGATTTAAATTTTTGGCCTAAAAGGTATTAACACTTCGATTTTGCTGGGTTCCAGCACACGTAGTTGTGTCTGGAAATGAAGAGGCAGATTCACTGGCAAAGAGTGCTGCACCCGAGTTTCTATCAAATAGGTATCTCATTCTCTGTAATGATTTTTTTTTACCAGCAATTAAGAATGAGATGGGAGAAATTGCGATTGTTATATCCAACTTGAGGTATAATGAGATGCCCCGAAAATGCGAGACTATTCTTTGTCGTCTCCGCATTGGTCACACTCAGATGAGTTTCTTCTGGCTGGCCAATACCACCCATATTGCGAAGACTGTTTGATACCCTTGGCAGTGAGGTATTTGTTGATTGAATGCCCTACTTATAGCACAGAAAATAATAGATATCTGTTCGAGGCTCGGGCTGAGGATGGCACCTTCATCCTTGCCAAGATCCTTGGACATGATGGGTCGTACAATGCTAGTGGATTTTTAAAATTTATATTAGAAGCAGGTCTTCTTGATGCTATTTAACTTTTATAACATATTTACTTCTCTGGTTTTAATTGAATATTCTTTTAATCTTTATTTATGATAAGCGATATCGGCGTCCATGACCGATGTCAGGATACCAGAGAACTTCAAATAATTCATTTTTAAGAGTAATTACTCAGTTTTGTTTGAGTGTACTTGAGAGACCTTTGGATAGTCAGTGTTTTATATATTGCTGTCTGGGAGTTATTTAACTGTCCCAGAACTCAGGTTTTACTATTTCCAAGTGTAACAGATTTAACTTAAAAAATAAACATTCGAGTTTGAAACTCGACATGCTGTATAATATTACATGTTTTGGTGCCCAGGCCCGGGATCCATAATATCACAAACGTTTCATGTAAAATATTTAGATGTATATGTTAGTTTTATACAGTGAGATCATTGGCCTTTTTTAAGAATATAATAACTGTTATAAATTGTTGTGCGAGATCATTGGACTTTCTTATACGGGATGGTTCATAAGGCATATGGGTGAGAGTATCTTTCCATTACTGTGGAGTTTTTCAGAAATTTAGTGGATTCAGCATATTTACAGAGCAACAGTGCCTTACTTGCTCATAAAGAATGGCAGTATCACCAAACCCACACTAGAATAAAAGACACTGGTCTGAGAGTATATCGCTGTGCAGAGTCTAGTCACGAACATTTTGTAATAATGTGGAAAATCGTATTTTACTATGTCTTATTATGCGTTGAAACGGGATATATATATATATATATATATATATATATATATATATATATATATATATATATATATATATATATATATATATATATATATATATATATATATATATATATATATGTATATATATATATATATATATATATATATATATAATTTAGTCATGCACCCTCAGATGACCATACAATCCAAAACCAGGATTGGCTTTTTTTGAGATTAAATTGAATGACATAGACAACTCCACAACCATTCTTATATATGGTTTCAAGTTTTGACATCCTTTCAGATTTTTGTAGTGACTCTTCTAATGAATATTGTCAGCACATTATTTTTGATATAAACATATTTTTTATTTTTGTTGAAAAAAAAAAAAAATCCAGAAACTTTTTTAAAAAAATTTCAATGAGGAGTGAAAATATTAAGGATAATTATGAAAAGGATTTTTTTTTTCGATATTATTATGAATGTTACTGACAAATATTTATTTACTCCCACTGGATTACCTAAACCGCTGCTATTTAAGGACCATGCCACTAATGCTGAAGACGTCTAGTAATAGTTGCCTGTGGTCATCCATTCAAGTACTGACCTGATTCAAAAAGACAAAATATATTTGATCAAGTTATCGGTGATAGCCTACACACACACACACACACACACACACACACACACACACATATATATATATATATATATATATATATATATATATATATATATATATATATATATATATATGTATATATATATATGTATATATATATATGTATATATATATATATATATATATATATATATATATATATATATATATATATATATATATATATAACAGTATTGTGGAAAGTTGAATATATATACTGTGTATTTTGGATACATTTGTTTTGTTTTTATTTGGCAAGTATGTGTGAGAGAGAGAGAGAGAGAGAGAGAGAGAGAGAGAGAGAGAGAGAGAGAGAGAGAGAGAGAGAGAGAGAGAGAGAGAGAGAGAGAGAGAGAGAGTTAGTTGATGTTAAGATTATTTGTAGAGAGAAAGACTGTTAGAATAATTAAAGTTTTGTTGATTACATTTTTAGGATGAGTTACTGCTCTTTTTTGTCCTGACTGGCGGAATAACATTATTTCAAACGTTGGATTTATTTACGATCAACCTTGGAAGTATTTTGTTTAACATTGCGTACAGTATTGTTTATTTGGTTTGGAATTATAGAATCCGTGTAGTTAGGCAGGTTTATTCACAAGTGTTTGCACGTCCTCCTTTGTCTTTGTGCTATTTTTGAGTGAGAGCAGCTGTTCTCCCTTTTGTTGTGGAATATTATTAGGGTATACGAACTGGTACGGTTGCAATTCTTGATTTGGAATATTTTGTACGGGTAATATTGAAATGTTTGAAGACGACTTTTGCTCTCTTAAAATTTAGAATATACATTTGACTTGTTCTTGAATTATTCATGTTGTTGATGCCATGATGGGGACAGGATGCAGATGGACGAATTAACTGCTGCATAGTAAAGTGTCAACGTGGTCCAGAAAGCTTTTGTTTTTATAGGGTGTCAGTGTCCACACATTCACTATACAGCATATATTTGTTTCAACACAAGTACAAACCCTCATCCTTTTCATAGAATATAATGTCAGTAAAGCTGGAGAACACGACAGTTAAACTTTTTATTTTTAATAGGTATAAACAAAAGTCCGGTTCTTACCAGCTGGTAAAGGGCCAGCCCTATCCCCGGGTTGCTCACTGAGCACTCAGCCACTAACTTTGAATTCAGCTGTCAATAAAAACTGGAGTTCTTCCAATGGCTGGAGTTTCAAGGCATTTTTATTACCTTTTTTCCCCAGCTTTTCATGATTGTTTTCGTAGGGATGTCTATGGTTGAATATGCTTACCTTTGAAAAGTTTCTTTCTTTACCATTTGGACTTAATAAATCTGAAGGGATTAATCTTCTGTACTTTATGATAGTGCCCCAATTATCAAACTCCCTTATGATTTCAGATGATATCGAGAGGAACAAGCTCTCCTTCTCGAATTGAAATTGTATCCTTTGGTTGGAAGTGCGGCCTCATGAGCAATATGTTTCCGATCACGCAGTGTTTGGATTATGATTCATAGTTTACTGATAAACATGCTACTTAGTACACACAAATCTTTCTGATTAGGCTAGATTGGAAAGCCTGTATGCCAGACCTTGGCTGTGCTCACCACTCTCCTGTTACTCTTAATATTAGTGAGCATCTGTCATACTCAAGTACGCAACAAGTGGCAACTTCATGCAGTCTTATGGATTTATGCACCCTCTCAAAATTTTTTGCGTTTTAATAATAATTGCCTTACTAGGCAACGCAGAGTCTACATGCTCCCCACAGAATTCCAGATGTCCCCACATTCCAGGATGTAGCATAATGTGAAATCACCTTTGAGAGGAAATCTTACACCCGAGGGAGCTAGAGCAAGTGCCCCTATATACACCAGTTCTCCAGTCTGTGCTCATAATTATGATCAGCAGGTCAATCCTTCAGTACCCATTCTCTTGTCTGGGTGACCCTCGTCCTCGAACCAATCTTGTTTCTTGATTACCCAGAGTAATTTCTCAGAATTCCGGAAACGTCTGCAATCTCCATTTGAACTAATAGTTTCCATCTAGGTTATGAGTTCCTTGAAATCTTAGAACTAATCTCATCCCCCTTTTCTCAAAAGGCTCAAGCATCAGAGAAAGTAAGGATCTTCAGTTAGTCCTCGAGAACTGGTCGTCACTGTCACAGACCAAAATCTTCCCGAGGAGATTGTGACTAGCAATTCATACCCGTTTATAGACAAGATTGCTGGGAACATTGCCTCTCATTTTTTATCTTCCCCAAGAGGAGAGGATTGTGAGGTGTATTTGTATCTCTATCTCCTCCTTCACTGGCTGGGTTGCTCTTTCCAAGAAGAGAGATATCCTTACTTCTTGAATGGATGTGCTGGGTTACATGCATGCATTCAAATTATTGCAAGCTAGCAAGACAGAAAATTCTGTACGAAATGTCTTTTCCTCCCTTGAGTTCACTAGAAGACACTCGATGAATGGAACATCCTTTAATGTTGTGTTGGAAGAGGAGTTGTGGCCCTCTTTAGGATGGAGTAAAGCTCCTTCTTTAGAGAAATTCAGGAAATTAAGAAAATATACTCTTCTTGATTAAAAAGAGTTGATGGGCTCATGGCTTCCTCTTTCTATACATTCTATCTCAAATCCTCTATCGATTACAGGTCCAAGTTCTTCATCCCTAGTGGCTCGTTATTCCCCTGCAAACAGGAGATATAATTGTACTAGCTGTAACACTGTGTAAAACACTAGATCTACCACAAAGGTCTCATGATCTTACTGCTTCCCAGGACAGAAGGAACAAGAAGCAAAATAGGAAAGAGATCGGTAAAATATCAGAATTGCTCTTCAAAGGGGACCAAAAGACCCTGTTTGCCTAGTGTGATCCTCACAATTCCTCATCCTCAAGCATACAGGTAACTTTATACACACTGCCGGTCAGAAGGAAACAGAGGTTCTTCCCTTCCTTTTCCCCAATTGGACAATTATTCCTGGAAGACCAATCAATAAGAGTTTCATAAGTGACTGCTATGGTTTGTCTGCCTGTTGGAGAGACAGTGGAGCCCAATCCTTCTCCAAGGATGAAGAAGAGAGACCAAAATGTCATGCTACTTGACTTAAATCCTCAGCTGTTCACGATGGCAATTATCTTTGGAACAAAAAACAATGATCATGTACTCTGACAGTAGCTCTTTCTCACCAGTTATCGCTGCCATAGGGTGATAAGAGACATGCTACTAGTTGTTAGTATGCTCTTACAAGACCGCCATTGCACATATGCGCAATTGTAAGCCACAACATTATCTGCTCAGCTCGTGGTTGATGCCTGCTTAGTAATCAATAGTTTTGACATGTTTGCTTATGACTGTGTCAATTCCTGGGGAGTTAATTGTGTCCTTTTAAGCTTCTGATCAAGCTCCCTCAGACCTAAGGCTACTTCAGGCTGCAGGGAGCAGTTTTATTTTTATTAGCAGGGCCACACCAAGTAGTCTTCAGGTACCAGTACCAAATGGGCAAGCTCCCAAGCGTGCTCCACCTAGCAAATTTTTCCAGTTTGCAACAGCACCTTGAGACACAGAAGTTCAAGCAAAGATGCTGACGTAATCCTTTATGGGATGATTTAGCAATTTACCCTGTTAAGATAACTTGTATACATCGTATGCCACAGAGGCATATAACACTACTGCCGGGGGATATGTTCCACCCCAGCAGCCACAAGGGATTAAGTCTCCGAGAGAGATCTTGTTCATCAAATCTTTTAGTCTATTGACAAGAGTATTTAGAGAGAGCTCTTTCCACTGGCAGAAGGGTGAACCCAGCACTCGAGAAAGGAAGAACACAAACTCTCTTCCAAAGAATTTGATTTTCAAGCTTTTGGAAGACCCCAGTCTTCAGACATAGTAGCCACCCTCGTGATACGCAAGGTGGTTGATGAATCTCCAAGGATTCACTCCCCTGTGCTCCTCAATGTTGATAGCAACTTGCTCAAGCTCGGCTGTGTGCAAGCTTTGTTGTGTGTATTTGATCTCCCAGCTCTAGACACGCAGCAAGGTGTTTCTGAGTCCACTTTTTTGCAAGTCGTAGCATGCATCAGTCTGCTTGATATTCTTGGTGAGACTTCTTACTCCCCTCCTAAAGGGAGGAACGCAACCATGTATGTTCTATGCCCTTCTCCTATAGCCAACAGATAAAGATTAGAGCTACTGTGGTCAAAGTTGGTAGAAGGGACTATTACAAAGGCTACTCACGGATTTCTGCAAAAAAGGACTCCCTTAGGGCTGGGAGATTTTCAAAGCTTTTTCCACCACTTTTAATTTGACGGAGAAAGTACTATAATGTGCTAGTCGACCTTCCTTCTCCCTTGCCCTTAGATGCAATAGTATCAGCCTTGGCTCAAGGCTCATGCTCTGAAAAGTCGGTGGCAGAAAAACTGATATTTTCTACTGCTGATGGCACAAACATGGAGAAGACAGTGAAGAGTACTCTTGAGGCCTACTCGTGGATAGTCCAGTAGACAGGGACTGTTGGTTATATCGTCAACACTGAAGAACTCTTGGAGCCCGAGAAATGTAAGATCTTAAGATTATTGTCCTTACAGGTACAAGAGTAATGTAGTTCTTAACTCATAATGTGGTGAACCAAGGGGCCAACTAGATACTGAAGTGGCATAATTCTGTCATATCCAAGTTCCTGAGGCAGTGGCCAAGAGGGAGACCCTTTATCTATGTAACTCTTCCATAAAGACCTCATCTTTTCTTCCTCCTGAGGATGTTGAGGCTGCGACCAAGAAGTGGAGGAAGGTGAGCAAAGATTCCCTCATCCACTGAGCCATTACATCCTGACCTGCCTCTTTAGCACCTGCTTTACCTAAGGCTTCTCCAGTTGCTAGACAAGCCCATAAAGCAAGGGGAATCGAAGCCAGTCCAATGACAAGAAGGGTAACATCTAGATACCAACCTTTCATTGAACGAAGGCTTGAGGATACGCAGAGGGGGGGGGGGAGGGGGGAAATTTGGCAGACCTGATCAGTGTTCCCTGCCCTTAGACTCGACAGTATCAGCCTTGGCTCAAGGCTCATGCTCTGAGAAGTTGGTTGCAGAAAAACTGATATTTTTTACTGCTGATAGCACAAACATCGAGAAGACGATGAAGAGTACTCTTGAGGCCTACTCGTGGATAGTCCAGTAGTCAGGGACTGTTGGTTATATAGTCAACATTGAAGACCTTTTGGAGCCCGAGAAATGTAAGATCTTAAGATCATCGTCCTTACAGGTACAAGAGTAATGTAATTCTTAACTCATTATTTGGTGAACCAAGGGGCCAACTAGATCCTGAAGTGGCATAATGCTGTCATATCCAAGTTCCTGAGGCAGTGGCCAAGAGGGAGACCTTTTATCTAGGTAACTCTTCCATAAAGACCTCATCTTTTCTTCCTCCTGAGGATGTTGAGGCTGCGACCGAGAAGTAGAGGAAGGTGAGCAAAGACTCCCTCATCCACTGAACTGTTACATACTGGCCTGCCTCTTTGACACCTGCTTTACCTAAGGCTTCTCCAGTTGCTAGACAAGCCCACAAAGCAAGGGGAATCCAAGCCAGTCCAATGACAAGAAGGGTAACCTCCAGATACCAACCTTTCATTGAACGAAGGCTTGAGGACACGCAGTGGGGAGGTGTGTAAATCTGGCAGACCTGTTCAATGTTACCGCTATGGTAGGAAATCTCCCCATAGTGCTACCTGTGGGGAGATGCCTGAAGCTTAGATGGCAGAGATGGCAGTGCCACTAGGCTGAACCCTGGGCAGTCAGTGTCTTTTGCTCGTATTATGTTGTTCTGTTCATCAGCTTTCATCTTCCCCTGATTCGTTCTCCCAACAAGATTGTTGTCCTTCGTAAAACATATACATCGAGGCTGTCCTACGAGTGCTGGAATGTGTCTCTGAATGCTGCCTCTGAATTTGGAACTGGAGACCAGTACACCGGAAGTTTTTAATTAAGGAGGTCGTGTAAAGGTCCATTTTCCGAGAACCTCACAAAGTCAGGATCTCTGTCTCTATCCGAAGATATAGAAACCATCAATACCCAAAAATCTGTGACTTCGTGCTCAACTTTTTGGCCACGATGTTTCTTTTGCCTGGAATAAAGTGGACTGTAAAGGCAACAGAGTTGAGCTCCACCCACCTGAGAATTTCTACTACTAATTGGTACAGTTGTGGTGGTACTGTGCATCCTTGTTTGTTGATTTAAACCACTACGATGATGTTGTCGCTCATTAACACAACCAAGTGACCTTTGCCAAGTGGAGAAAGTCTACCATGTTCTGGGGTGATGTATCTTCCAGATGTCCTACAAAGACCCATGGATAAAGCTGCGGAGTGCTCGGAGGAAGCATGGTCAGAAACGCGTCTGCAAAATTGAGAATCCCATCTGCATGATTGCTTCTTGGATGAGGAACACTTAGATGAGGCTGACTAGGGTGAGGCACGCCCAGTAACTGAACTCATAAGTAAAGACACTTTGCAAAGAAATGCATCCAGTGGTTAAGGCACATCGAGAAACAGCGAGCGTAGGTGAAGCACCTACAGGAGAATCCCCTTTTGAAGATGTTCGTCCAGAGGTGGAGGTACATCAAGTTGAAGCATGCTGGGGTGAGGTGTGTCCTGGAGAAGAGCTTGCCAATAAAGGGTATGCTCTAGATGTCCACATAGGTAATCTGTGTTTAGCAGATGTGCTGGAATTTCACATTGGAGGTGATTGTCTGGAATGTTAGGCATGTTGAAGTAAGACAAAATCAGAAGTACTGTACTAGAAGGTGAAGTTCATCTGGAAGATGCTTGCATAGACCTAGAAATGGACTAGGGTGAGGTGTGTAGGGGTAAGGTGCCTGGGGGAGAGACACTCACTGAAGGGTCTCACTTTTGTAAGGTACGTTGGAAAGAATCGCTTGTTGACAAGGTGGGTTTAAAGAGGCCCGTAAAACCTGTGGAAGGTGGAGAGCAATAAGATAACCGGTGAGAATATAATAACCCTGTGCAAGGGCTCAGAGTGATTGCTCTGAAAGAGGAGACCTCCTTGAATCCTTGAAGGGCAAAAAGAAAGGTACTTCCCTCGGTAAAAGTGACAATGATACAAGTCTCATACTGAAAGCTCTGAAGGGGCTGAAGAAACCAGAGAAGGCAGAAGAATGTGTGAGGAACCCTTGCTGGTGCCTTGCTGACATAGCCTGCTTCAGCCTCTTCAATGGGTAACCTTGAATCTTCAAGGAAGGCCACAGCAAATGCAATGCCATCAAAAACTGAAATGGAGGAGGCTCTTCCTGAAGTGGAGGCCCCAACATTTCTTTAAGTGGAACAGAAGGACTCTCCTACCCCTAGGCTTGCCCTAATGCAAAAGGACCACCATTCTTGCTCGACTGGTCCCCGGGGAGACCAATAAAGAAGAGTCAGAAGGAAGAATACCGGGTTTCAAAGAAGCCAGTCAGGCCTTCTGCGACTTTTAGGTAGATCCCGAAAGCGGAGATTCCCTTTTTGACTTTCTCTTTCTCCTAGTGTCGTTCATCTACCACTGGGAGGATGGCCACTCCAGATAAAATCACAAACACTCATAGTCAAACATGCAGGAAAAGAGAAAAGTAAATTATTAGAAAGTTTTTAATATTCCTGGTTAGAGAGAAGATCCAAACCCACTAGTAGGTGTTAGCTAAGTGAGTTGTCAGTAAGCTAGCCCAAGGGAAATAAGGGGGACGGAATGTGAAGGATCGAGTTTTATGTTTGCTTTGGTTAAATTTGTTTGCCAATTCCTTCAGAGAGAGAGAGAGAGAGAGAGAGAGAGAGAGAGAGAGAGAGAGAGAGAGAGAGAGAGAGAGAGAGAGAGAGAAAGAGATTCAGTTAGTTAGTTTGTTATTAGGATTTTGGATGTCTCAAAGATATTATTTCATCCGCGCAGTTTCCATTTGCTCTTTGGTGGAGGGATTTAGTTTAAGCATTTAGAGTTCTTATGATCCTGTCTAACTTATTCTTGAACATGTTTACCGTGTTACTGTTCACTACATCCACTGGAAGTCTTTTCCAAGTATTTGCTTTATTTATATGTAAAGAAATTGCCATATTAAATGGGGTTTTATCTTTTCAATTCCAGTTTGTATCCGTTACCTTTGAACTTATTTGTGCCAAGAGTGAATAGACTGTTGTAATCTACATGAGTCATTCCTTTGAAAATCTTGAAAGCCTCTATTAACTGGCCCCTTAGTCGTTGACTTTTTCGTTGCCTTTTTTATTAAATAAGTTCAAACGTTCCATCCTCCGTCTATATCCAAATTGCCTTAGTGTTTAAACTAGTTTGGTGGCCATAGCTTGTACTGCTTCCAGTCTATTTATATCCTTCTGAATACTCGGAGCCCAGAATTGGACTCTGTATTTTAGATGGGGCCTTACTAATGATGTGTTTAGCTGTTGTACAGTGTATTTATTTCTGTATTTGAATTGTCACTTTACGTAGCCTATCAATGTTTGGGTTTTCTTTTCAGCTTTTATCCTCTGTTTGGATGAATTTTAAATCCATCCTGATAATAATACCGAGATCTTCCTCCTGTTCGACACTTTCTATTTCATTACCCAGCAGTGAATAATCTGATTGTGGGTTACTACAACCTATGTGCACAACTTTACATTTCCGACAGCTGAAAGGCATTTGCCATTTTCTGGACCATTCTCGTAGCTTCATTAGGTCGTCTTTTAAGGCTTCTACGTCTTCCGAGTTCGCAGCATTTATGCCTATTTTAGTATTGTCAGCAAATATGAATATTCTATTAGTTAATCCTAAATCTATATCATTAGAGTAGATCAGAAATAACCATGGGCCAAGGACTGATCCTTGAGGCACTCCGCTTGTAACTGCTGCCCATGCTGAAGGTTCTCCATGTATTACAACTCCCTGTTTTCTGTTTGTTAGCCAATCTTCGATCCAATCAGCTGGTTTGTCAGTGATGCCTAGTGCTCTAATTTTCACCATTAATTTTCGATGAGGAACTTTGTCAAAACCCTTTTGAAAGTCTAGCTATGTGATGTCTATTGCCCTGATTTGGTCATACATGCTAAACTTACGGAAAAATTCCAGAAGATTAGTCACGCATGATCTCTTTTTGTCTAAAACTATGTTGACTATCTATAAGAATATTGTTTTTCTTTGTATGGTCTACTATTGAATCTACTATAATTGATTAAGAAATTTTGCAAGGAACTCAAGTTAGACACACAGGTCTGTAGTTGCCAGGTTCTGCTTTTTGTCCCTTCTTGTAGATTAGAGAAACATTGCCTTCTTTCCATTCTTGTGGAGCTTTTCTTTCGTTAGCTGTCTTAAGAATCATTTTGCAAAAGGGTGGAGTTATCTTTTCTTCTAGTGCTTCAATCTATTGTATGAATATCATCTGGCCCTGGTGCCTTAGACTTACTGAGTTTTTTATGTTCATTTTGACATCATCCATTGTAAAGTTGATTCTATTTACTGTTTATGGCCCTTCATATTTAATAGCTGGTTAGAGAGAGAGAGAGAGAGAGAGAGAGAGAGAGAGAGAGAGAGAGAGAGAGAGAGAGAGAGAGAGAGAGAGAGAGAGAGAGAGAGAGAGAGAGAGAGAGAGAGAGAGAGCCATTTCAGCTATTGTTAAGGCTGCATTTCTGGAGACGTTTTTTTCTTGTGATAATTGTTGTGACGCTAATCATTAACTTCATTTACAATACTACTGATTTTAAGAAGGAATCAAGGACACCTTGGAAAGTCAAACATAATCAGAAGCTTTGTCCCTTATTATTATCTTTTACCTTTGAAACTACGTTCTGGAAGATCTATCGCTGATCTTTTTTTCTGTCATCACCTGACTTTCACATCATAAATCTCAGGCATGTATTACTTGTAATAACTTTATGTAAACTGATATCAATAAATGAATTAAAAGTGTTTTATGAATTTGTAAAGTATTGTACATAGTAGTTTTAAATGAATTTATTTTTGTTTGCTGGCTGTTATTTTATTTTGCTGTTATTCTTTTTGTTATTTTTTCCATGTTAAATAGATTATTAAGGGAATAAGACACTGAATTTTATTTTACATAAACTACAATATATATATATATATATATATATATATATATATATATATATATATATATATATATATATATATATATATGTGTGTGTGTGTGTGTGTGTATATATAACAACGTAATATCATGCACACATACACACACACACACACACACACACACACACATATATATATATATATATATATATATATATATATATATATATATATATATATATATATATATATATATATATATACATATGTTTACACACACACACACACATATATATATATATATATATATATATATATATATATATATATATATATATATATATATATATATATATATATATATATATATATATATATATATATATATATATATATATATATATATATATATATATATATATATAGTGTGTGTGTGTGTGTGTGTGTGTGTGTGCGTGCGTATAGTGTGTGTGCGTGTGAGTGTCGGGTATTTCACTATATATATATATATATATATATATATATATATATATATATATATATATATATATATATATATATATATATATATATATATACATGTGTGTGTGTGTTTACAGTATTTATATATGCAATATGTATACTTATGTGTATATACAGTTTATGTATTATTTATTGCATATACATGGTGTAAATGTAATAGTTCCTCCCTTACTTAAACCAGATGATTCTGTCACTCACTTTCTAAAGGAAAAGGCAACCATTTTGGATGATATATTTGGCAGTAAGCAGAGTAATGAGAAACTTGATCATCCTCATTCCTGTTATCCTGAGGCTAAACTAACTAGTTTAACTCTTCCATTGCGTGAAATTAAAGCTCTCTTGATGGATCTTGATGCTAATGGAGTTGTATACATAAATTGTATTTTTTCTTTATTTTAAAAGACAGAAATTTCTTAGCTGTCAAGCTATCTGCTATTTTGTGCAAGTTAGTAAGAAGAGATTCTTTTAACACTTGTTGGAGAATTGGTAATATTACTCTTCTTCTTCTTCTATTAGCATGCTTTTTTCCCATTTGTATGGGGTAACACGGTTGCCTTCCTTTGAAGGACTTGGCTTTGGCTTTTGGGGTGGACCGTAGTCCCGACTGGCTGCCCTACCTGACATCGCCTAGTCCCTGGTAGCGTATGTTTGTGTTGTACCAGCCACCATCGCCCCTCCTCCCAGCAGCGATTATTCATGGCATAGTTAGGTCGATAGTTCGAGACGTGTGAGGTGCTGTTAAGTTTTTAGAAGGTGTTGGAATGGCTGTGTTTGTGTGTGTATTAGTCTGTAACACCCATGTTAGTCTTTTTTAATATTTTATTTTTAATGTTCATTATTTCTCTTGTAGTTTTTTTATTTCCTTATTTCCTTTCCTCGCTGGCCAAATTCCCTTTTTGAGCCCTTGGCTAATATCAACCTGCTGTCCAACTAATTTTGTAGCTTAGCTTGTAATAATAGTAATAATAACAATAAAAATTATAATTACAGTTATAGTTTTAAGTTAGTTATAGTTAGAGTTAGAATGACAATGACAACGGCATTAACTATAACTATAACCATAAATATAATTATAACTATAACTATAATTGTAAATATAATAATCATAATCATAGTTAAGATCATAATCATAATCATAATCATGATGATAATAATAATAATGATAATAATAATAATGATAATGATGATGATTATGATCTTAACTATGATTATGATTATTATTTTTACAATTATAATTATACTTATAGTTTTAGTTATATTTATGGTTATAGTTATAGTTAATGCCGTTGTAATTGTCATTCTAACTCTAACTATAACTAACTTAAAGCTATAACTGTAATTATAATTATTATTATAAGCTAATTATAATTATATTTGTAAAGATAATAATAATAATAATAATAATAATAATAATAATAATAATAATAATAAAATTTGTTATTCCTTATTTAGATATTAATCCTTCGCTCCGTCATTCAATTAGTTCGTTATGCATGTCGGATAAGATGTTTTCATAATTTCGACCCTCCTGTACCAACCGTGTGTCACACGATCGTACATAAATTATTTTGTATATATTATGCTTGTATCTGCGCTCTTCCCTCGCACTAAAAAGAACCAGAACAAACATGGCTATGTGTCGCCTATGTAACATTGTCATTTCTCGAACACGTATTTTCCTGTTGCCTTGAGGTTTTGTTTATAAAGGAGAGTGTTCTTTAATAATACTACTCAGTTGATTGCTTCCTGCCTTTGAGTCCTAACCTTTCTCCCGGAAGTCGACTCGCTTCCACAGTCTTCCACCCCGACCCCCCTCGCCCCTCCATCGTTGGTACTATGACGGACTCTACGGCAGTTGGCGCTACGGCCACTACATTCAAACTTTCATCGTTTGCCAGCGGAGAGGCATTTGCTTGGTTTCAGCGCGCAGAAGTCCAGTTTCGCATCAGGGGCGTGACTCGCTCAACCACCAAAGCAGATTAAGTTCTCGTGGCAATACCCGAGGACAGCTTCCCAGAAATACCCGACTGGCTATGTGAACAAGGAGACACCTCAATAGCGTATGACGCCCTCAAAACATACCTTCTGCAGCAGTACTCGTCGTCGCCAGCCGCCCGTATAGCAAAGCTTTTTCAGCTCTCGCAACAATCGTTGGGGGACCAAAGGACTTGGCTTGCCCTCAGGGAAATGACCAGTATCACTCGCCTTCAACCTGCCGCAGACAGCTCTCCTCGTGAGGTGAACCTACTTCGTGCCCTTTGGATACGCCGTTTACCCGGACCTATACGTGATACCATACCCGATGTCGATAGTTTACCCATAAAAGACTTGATGACCAAAGCCGACGCCCTTATGGACAACCACTTCAAGACCTCCATCAACGCCTCCACCCCTGATGAAGAGGATGCCTATTCAACGTCAACCGAAGCTGACATGAATGCCGTAGAACATACACGCTTACCCCGTGACGTGCTGAAGCAGCGACAAAACCGCCCACCACCCACCAATCGCTCACGCCCCAATGAACGACTGCTACAGCCACTTACTACCTCCCATCCGCCGCAGTTTTGCTACTACCACTTCAGATTTGGGGCAACCACGAAGAAATGTGCCAAGGATTGTCAGTGGCCAAAAAACATGTAAGTAGGCCATCGCTCGTGGCTGTGGCCTCCCATGTTTCTAATCTTTTCTTTTTACAGGATGCAGGAATGGGCGTGCGATTTTTGGTAGACACAGGTGCTTGTCGTTCTCTTTTGCCAAGGAAACTCTTCAAGGCACGATGTAGTCTGTCTACATCTGCCGACGTCCGCTTGGTAGCTGCCAACGGATCTGCGATACCCACCTACAGTTACGAGAACCTCACATTATCGTTCGTAAACGGTAAATTCAATTGGAAGTTTCTCGTTGCTGACGTCACAATGCCAATCCTCGGTGCAGATTTCCTCTCTCAATTTCACCTTTTGGTCGATGTCGCCCACCGACGATTGGTCAACGCAGACTCGTACTTGTTGACACCTCTTCAACCCGCCCCCTCTAACCTCGCTCTCAACATCAGCGCACCCACGGATGCCTACGCCCACCTCCTCACGTCCTACCCGGAAGTTTTCCGTCCAGAACTTCGCCAAACGCCCACAGTTCCTGCCAAGCACGGTATTCATCACCATATCAAGACGACGGGACCCCCAGTCTTCGCAAAATTCAGACGTCTGGCACCGGAACGATTGGCAGCCGCCAAACAGACGTTCTCCGAAATGGAGGAAATGGGCCTTTGCCAAAAGGCCTCCAGCCCATGGTCGTCACCCTTACACATCGTTCTGAAGAAAGACGGCTCCCTCCATCCGCGCGGAGATTACAGGCGCCTGAACATGCAAACAGAACCGGATCACTACCCCCTCCCAAACATTGCCGACGTGACCTCCTACCTGCACAAAGTGAAGGTTTTCTCTACGCTCGACCTCCTGAAGGGGTATTATCAGGTGCCTATGAACCCAGAAGACATCCCCAAGACCGCCATCACCACTCTGTTTGGTACATACACCTTCAATTACTCCTGTTTTGGCCTTCGTAATGCTTGGGCCACGTTTCAACGTCTCATGGATGGCATCTTCGGGGACCTCCCTTTCTGTGTATGTTATGTGGACGACATACTTGTGTTCTCCTCCTCAAAAGAGGAACACCTCCGTCACCTGCGCATCGTGCTCGACCGCCTGCAACAAAACGGCCTTGTAGTCCGGTACGACAAGTGTACCTTTGGCGCCAACGAAGTGTCGTTCTTAGGGCACCGTATCACTCCTGAAGGAGTCCATCCCCTCCCTGAGAAGGTAGCAGCCGTTCAGAATATCCCCACGCCCTCGACCGTCAAAGCTCTGCAGGAATTCTTGGGCATGGTCAACTATTATCACCGTTTTCTGCCAGCCATTGCCGCCACTCTTGCTCCCCTCTACGCCTCCCTCAAGGGCAAGCCAAAGGACCTGAAGTGGGGTCCCCTTCAAGAAGCAGCCTTCTGCAATGCAAAGAAGGCCCTATCAACTGCTGCGGCTCTCACTTTTCCTATCCCACATGCCCCTCTCCTTCTCTCCACCGATGCCAGCGACGTCGCTATTGGTGCAGTACTCGAGCAGGTGGTCAACGGCTCGCCCCGCCCATTGGCCTTCTTCAGCAGAAAACTGTCCAAGGCAGAATCGGGTTATTCTACCTTTGATCGAGAATTGCTGGCGGTGCACTTGGCTGTCCGTCACTTTCGTCATTTCTTAGAAGGTACGCCCTTCGTCATTCGCACAGACCACATGCCTCTGGTGCACGCCTTCACTCGACAGTCTGACGCCTGGTCCGCCCGTCAACGCCGACATCTCTCCGCCGTGGCTGAATACAATTGCACCCTTCAGTACGTCCCTGGGAAAATGAATCCCGTTGCCGATGCCCTGTCAAGAAACACGTTGGCTGCCGTTCAACTGGGATTGGATTACAATGCCCTGGCTGAAGCCCAATGACTGGATCCAGAGTATCAAGCATGTAGGACATCCTGCACGTCCCTCCGTTGGGAAGACTTTCCCCTCGAAGACTCCAACACGTCCCTCCTCTGTGACGTCAGTACTGGTAGACCGCGACCTTGGATTCCTTCTCCCATGCGATGGCAGGTGTTTGATTTCATTCACGACCTTTCCCATCCCTCATGCTGTTCTACTGCACAGCTGCTGAAGGCAAAGTTCATTTGGCACGGCATTTCTAAGGATGCTAAGGATTGGGTCCGCGCCTGTACTTCTTGCCAAACTTCCAAAGTACATCGACACACGGATTCAGGAGTGGGCACCTTTCCTCAACCTCAGCGTCGTTTCGCACACATTCACGTTGACGTTGTAGGCCCCCTACCCACATCACAAGTACATCGTTACCTGTTTACCATTATCGACCGCTCCACTCGTTGGCCTGAAGCCATTCCCATGGAAACTGCAACATCTGCCTCATGTACATCTTCCTTACTCTCTGGATGGATTTCAAGATTTGATATCCCTGAGCATATTACTTCTGACAGGGGAACCACTTTCACCTCTCAATTGTGGACATCATTAGTGAATCTCATGGGCATCACCCTACATCAGACAATGGCCTACAACCCCGCTGCCAATGGAATGGTTGAACGTTTTCATCGCACCCTCAAAGCAGCTTTGATGTCCCGCTGCAAGGATTGCAACTGTTTTACTCAGCTTCCCTGGGTCCTCCTGGGACTAAGGACCACTCCTAAAGACGCCCTCGACGTCTCGGCAGCTGAAATGGTGTATGGCGACCCGTTGGTCGTCCCTGCCGAATTTTTTCCTTCTACAACCTCCTCCGACGATCTCCAGCACATACGTCACGTCGTGGGAAAATTTACTCCATGCTGCCAGACTTACAAGCCCCAAGCGAAGCATCACATACCAATAGACTTGCATTCTACAACGCACGTCTTCCTGCGCAATGACACTACCAAGCCACCGCTAACGCCCCCTTACACGGGTCCTTTCCTTGTGATCCGACGCTGTCTGAAAGCATTCTTACTACACATTCATGGCAAAGAAGACTGGGTCTCCATTGATCGTCTAAACCCTGCTTATCTACTGCCAGATGATCCGCTTACAGTTTGTCTCTCTAGATCAGGGCGCCCTATTTAACATGTACAGTATGTCATTTTTAGGGGGGGAGCCATGTACCAACCGTGTGTCACACGATCGTATATAAATTATTTTGTATATATTATGCTTGTATCTGCGCTCTTCCCTCGCACTAAAAAGAACCAGAACAAACATGTCTATGTGTCGCCAATGTAATATTGTCATTTCTCGAACTTGTATTTTCCAGTTGCCTTGAGGTTTTGTATATAAAGGAGAGTGTTCTTTAATAATACTACTCAGTTGATTGCTTCCTGCCTTTGAGTCTTAACCTTTCTCTCGGCCCGTCACACTCCTCTTTAGGTCTTCTCGGACAATACTTTCCTCTTCCTAATTCTAGATACTATATGCAGTTAATTCTAACGGAAATGGGATGTTTTGACGTAGCCCATTGGATGTCGTAGATTTGGTGTGGCTGATTCGCCAGTGGAATTTTTCGGCAGAGGGATGATTAAGCGCTATTCATAGTCAAGTTTACTCTCTCTCTCTCTCTCTCTCTCTCTCTCTCTCTCTCTCTCTCTCTCTCTCTCTCTCTCTCTCTCTCTTTGTGAGTGTTACTGTATGCTAGTAAGTCCCATTTTGTGATCCGAGAAAATCAGGTGATTTAACATGAATAACAAAAGCCTATCGAGTGAAATATAGATAGAAGTTTTCGTGAATAGTCTGCGATTAGTTTGAGGTCGGAAGAGTGGGATAAAACGTCGGCATAGGATAGTTATCTTGTAAAATAATAAGAATCTGAACAAGATGGCAGCCTCTTACACAACAAGGCTTGGAAGGATTTTGTTGCAATCAGCAAGAGCAAGAGTAAATTCCATGAGTTGGCACAACAAGAACTAGATCTACTCGTAACAGGGGTCACAAATAGCTCCAACCAGTGTGATGGAAAAATATTCTCAAACATATTGAAACAATATGATCCAACAAACTGGAGCAAGTCTGCGGAAAATATCATCAAAATAATAGAAGAAATTCCTATGAAGATCCAGGTGATAAAGAGACTTATAAAGAAAGTTTACATCAATCAGCACATTCCATTCAAGAACAATAAAAAGTCCAATATGGTGAATGTGATGATTGATGCGTTGGGATAAAGAATGCCAAAATGGTGCAATACATGTGAGATGTGGTACAGTATTCCTATCCCGCAACAATAGTTAAGGAAATGCGATGTAAGATCATGTACCAACACATCCTAATTGCGTTGATGTGCAACAAAAAATAAGTAGGCTACTAAAGAGACAAAGTTATTCTGCTCAACATGCTTAGTATGGATAGAAAATATAATTAAGTCGAGACTGAATCTCCAAATAGAAGAAGAAGAAGAAGAAGAAGAAGAAGAAGAAGAAGAAGAAGAAGAAGAAGAAGAAGAAGAAGAAGAAGAAGAAGAGAAAAATGAACAGGATATGTGTAAGGATGCAGAGGAAATCATTGATATAACCTATGATGCCTTTCAACAACATACTTACGTAGAAATAGAATATCCTATGGAAATAAATAATAGACCCAAGAGAGACTACCCGGACCTACATACTTTTAGGGAAGAGCAAGAACAAGAAAAAAAAAGAAAAAAAAAGAGATATACTCTGCAATTCATTGAAAAGAGGGAATTGCAGATTTGTCGAAAGATACTACTACAAGCACCCAAAGATAAATGGTAAATGTGCGTATTTAGACGGATATGGAGACGAATGCAGAGATCTCCATCCAAAAATAATATGCAAAAACCTGAAAGAAGGAAAAGGATGCAAATTCAACAAAAATTGTTGATATATGCATCCTGCAACCATGAATGAAAGTCAGAAAACTCAACAAACAGAAAAGAAAAATTAAAGACAAAAGGAAACGAAAAAAGAGAGAAAAAAAAACAAGCTGAGTATATACCGTGCTATGCACAAAAGGCCTCAAGATATGCCTTTCAACCCAAATATGCACAATTAGAGCCCAACTACAAAGAATGCATCTATAATGCCAGGGGTTGGTGCAGTTATGGGGATAATTGCAGGTATACACACAAAAATAAATAAGAAGGCGAAAGAGCAAATATAATAGAAAAGTTGGATTTTTTAATGGCAGAATTCCTGGAAATGAAGAAAAGTACATCATATCAGAACAGGAAGGAATCATGAGAGAATCCATATTGTCAATATTAAATAGTGATGAATGCACAGGGTTTAGTCACAAGTAACTCTAAAAGGAAAATAGAGTTTTTAGAAGAACTAACCCAAATTAAAAAAATAGATATATTAAATATAATTGAAACATTGTATTCCCAAGAGACTGGCAGTGATGACCAGATAAAGGGTTTCCAAACATATAGATCAGACAAAACAAAAGAGAATCAAGGGGGAACCGCAATATATGGAAGAGACATAAATCAAGGAAAAGTCTGTGAAAAAATACAGCAACACAGAATGTGAATTGATTGCGGTAGAATTTGAGCATAAAAAATTAGTGAATATTGTAGTTTACAGACACTGAAATACTAAGGAGTTTGACATAATAATAGAAAAAATAGATGATATATGTAGAAACCATAAAGACTGGAATATACTCCTATCCAGAGATTTTAACTTTCCTTTCGTGGATTAGAAAGAATGGAAAGAAGAAAGTGGTTGTATATATACATATAAAAAAGAGACTAAGTAACGCAGAAGATAAGAGACAGTTTGAAAATCTTCAAGATATGCTATTAGAACATAATATGCAACAAATAAACCACATTCCAACAAGAAAGGACAATGTCATAGATTTAGTATTTGTGAATGAGGTGAACTATGTTAAAGAAATAATAGTGTATAACACGGTAATTTCAGACCACAATGCCATAGAATTAATAGTCCATTCCAAAGCAAGTGAACGCAGAGATAAACAAAGCACAAAACGATGGGAAGGATATGGAAAATATAATTTCTATGGTAAGAATATAAAATGGTCAGAAATAAATGAAGAATTTAACAAAGACTGGAAAAATGTATTAGTAAGTGATAATATGCAGGTAAATATGGATATATTGTACAAAATACAGGAGAAAATTGTTGAAAAATATGTACCGAAAGAAAAGATAAACATCAGACATGCATACCAAGAGACAGAAGGATGTTATTTCAGAAAATTAGAAAGTGGAAGAAAAATCTTGCAAAAGAAAATAATGTATGGAAAATGATGGAAATGAAAAGTAAGATAGAAAATGCTGAAAAAAAAAGATTATATGATCGAAAAAAAAATGAAAAAAGGGACTTACAAGAGAGGACACTTCAAAATATCAAGAAAAACCCCAAATACTTTACTCCTATGCAAAAAAAGATGAATAAAGGGAGATTAGAAATAGGCCCTCTAAGAATAGAAGGATGGTTAGCAAATGAAAAAAAGGAAATATGCAACATAGCAGAAAAATATAAGAGTGAATTCACGCCAAGAATTACGAATGAGAATAATGAAACAGAAATGAGAGAAGAAAATAGTAAATATCTAACGGATATAGATATTAATGAAGCACATATTGTGCAGGCTATAAGCGAAATTAAAAATGGATCAGCGGCCGGGCCAGATGGAGTTCCAGCGATTTTGTTAAAAAAAAACTGCACACACTATCGCAAAGCAGCTTGCAATACTGCTATGACAAAGTGTAGATATGAGCGAGATATATGTTAAACAAATTAACATCTATAACCCCTACTTTCAAAAGTGGATCAAGACTACAGGCAAGCAATTATAGACCAGTTAGTCTAACATCACATATTATGAAAGTGTATGAAAGGGTAATAAAAAAGAAAATAATGAATCATTTGGTTAAAAATAATTTGTTTAATATAGGTCATCACGGTTTTGTGCCCAGAAAAAGTACACAAACCTAACTGATAGCACACCATGAAAACGTATATAAAAATATATGAAAAAGACACAGATGTGGTATATCTACTGTAGATTTTGCAAAAGCCTTTGACAAGGTAGACCATGACATATTAGAGAAAAAAATGAGAAAGCATAATATTAAGGGAAAGATAGGAAAATGGATAAAAGAATTTCTACAAAACAGAAAACTTAGTGGTTGCAAATGACGAAAAATCAGATGAAGCTCAGTTAATATCTGGCGTGCCAAAGGGTACGGTATTAGTTGCACTGCTGTTTGTTATTATGATCTCATACATAGACTGTAATGTTAAAGACTCTGCAGTGAGAAGTTTCACTGATGACACAAGAATAAGTAGAGATATTACTTGTGATGAAGATAGAAACTCATTACAAAGAGATCTATACAAAATATATGAATGGGCGGAGATAAATAGGACGGTATTTATCTCCGATAAATTCGAATCAATAAACTATGGAAAGAGAGAAAGAATGATATATGCATACAGGGGACCTAATAACGAGACAATCACAAACAAGGAAGCAATTAAAGACCTTGGTGTAATGTTAAACAGGAATATGTTGTGCAACGACCAAATAGCAACACTGTTTGCTAAATGTAAAGCAAAAATGGGAATGCTATTCAGATACTTTAAAACAAGAAAAGCTGAACACATGATTATGCTGTGCAAAACTTATTTACGTAGTACACTCGAATACTGCAGTGTGATATGGTACTCACACTACCAAAAGGATATTGCACAAATAGAGAGTGTACAAAGGTACTTTACTACTAGAATAGAAGAAGTTAAGGACCTTGACTACTGGGAAAGACTGCAGTTTCTTAAATTATACAGTCTAGAAAGGAGAAGAGAACGCTACATGATAATACAAGCATGGAAACAATTCGAAGGAATTAATGAAAACATCATGGAGCTAAAAATATCAGAAAGATTAAGCCGAGGTAGTTTAACAGCACCCAAAACTATACCAGGAATACTAAGGAAGGCACACAGGACCTTAATCCACTACGCTCCAGCATCGATAATGCAGCGACTATTTAATGCGCTGCCAGCTCATCTAAGAAACATATCAGGAGTGAGCGTAGATGTGATTAAGAATAACCTCGATAAACACCTAAGATGCATCACAGACCATCCAAGACTGGAAGATGCAAAATACACCGGAAGATGCATAAGCAACTCTCTGGTAGATATACGAGGTTCCTCACACTGAGGGACCTGGGGAACCCAAACATAGAATAAGGCAATAAGGTAAGGTGAGGTTCTCTCTCTCTCTCTCTCTCTCTCTCTCTCTCTCTCTCTCTCTCTCTCTTTATATATATATATATATATATATATATATATATATATATATATATATATATATATATATATATATATATATATATATATATATATATATATATATATATATATATATATATATATATATATATATATATATATATATATATATATATATATATATATATATCTTTAACTGTCAAATTATACTTCATGCACAAAACATACAGATGTGTTGTTTCATTGAATTTATCAAATCAATATGAAACCGGTTCTGACTTTGTGTTATGGGCTAAAATAATTATAGCATTTGCCTTCGTTAGACTAGAAAAAATGGATGAATATTTCGATACTCTAGCAGCAGATCTTCTTGATGAACTGAAAGCCTTGTTTCATTTGTTTGAAGATACATATACTGGGCGACCGAATTGGCGTCATAATGAAAGGATGACTCCTATTTTTGCTCCCAAGATATGGAACCTTTATGAGCGAACTTTAATGAGTATCGCATCAATAATCACGACTAAGCTGCCAATCGACGTTCGGAATATGAGCTAGGAATGCGTCATCTTTCTATCTGGGAATTTATTGATGCTTATGGAAAGTTCATAAAGGATGAGATGCATTTCTGGAAATAGTCTGACGACTAAATGGCTGCGCCGAATACTCCATTTATTTTTTTGACGCCGAATTATCCACGTTGAATCAGCGATGCCAATTGTCTAAGCCGAAACATACTAAACCAATTTCTAATAGGTATGCCTTCTCCATCATGAGACTCAATGCTACACAGTATTCTAGAAGTGTTATTCAAGCTGTGACCAAGATGTTGAATGATATTACTAATTAAGTAGTTGAATCGGTAGAAGTTCAAAAGTTCAACTTATAGAAAATTATTTTATATTGAACAGACTTATATAAGTATATCTTTATAGTTAATATAATAAGAATCTTTTAATGATGCTGCAGTTCTTAAAATAATCAATATGATTGTTTACTACTTCTCGTAGTTTATTTCCTTTCCTCACTGGGCTGTTTTTCCCTGCTGAAGGAGGCATTGGGTTTATAGCATCCTGCTTTTTCAACCATGGTTGTAGTTTAACTAGTAAAGGCTCCAACCGGGAAAAATAACCCAGTGAGGAAAGGAAATACGGAAATAAATAAACGAAATGAGATGTATTGAACAATTAAAATGAAATATTTCAAGAACAGTAACAAGATAAATAGAGATATTTCATATATAAACTATAAAGAGAGACTTACGTCAGCCTTTTCAACAAAAAAACATTTGCTGCAAATATGAACTTTTGAAGTTAAAAAAAAAAATCAACTACTCGATTATTAAGATCATTCAACAACTTGGTCACAACTGGTATAAAACTTCTGGAATACTGTGTAGTATTGAGCTTCCTGACTGAGAAGTCAAGGCTATTAGAATTAACTTCATACTTAGTATCATGAACAGGATGGTACTATCTATCCGGGTAGGTCTGAAAGTAAAGGATTATCAGAAGTATGAAAAATCTTATGCAGCATGCATAACTGACTGATTAAACGACGGTGATAGAGATTAATATTTAGATCAGGAATAACAAATTTAATAGATTTTAGGATCCTGTCCAAAAAATTAAGATGAGAATTATCAGCTGAAGACTAGACAGGAGAGCCATACTCGAAACAAGGTAGAATGAAAGAATATAAACACTTCTTCAGAATACATTGATCACCGAAAATCTTACATGACTTTCTCAATAAGTAAATTTTTTGTATAATTGAAGAAAGACGGACTAAATTTATTTCTCAGAAGTAAATTTGCTTTCGAGAATAATACCTGAAATTTTAAGATATTCGTAAAGAAATAAAGAAACATTATCATTGTTGAGATCCAGATATTGAGGAGTCACTGATCTCAACTTACTTCCAATTATACTTTGTTTTGCTAGTATTCAACTTTGTGCCCTATAAATTCCACTATGCACTAATTTTAGCTAGATGTCTATAAAGGTGGCCATACACGTACGCGACTGGCGCGCGGATTTCATAGCGACTGGCGCGCGGATTTCATAGCGACTGGCGCGAACCGGTCAGTCTTTAACGTGTATGGGGCCTATTGATGCCAGTCCTGTCGAGCCAGGCCTGTCGCGTCGTCCTTTCAGCATGTTGAACTGATTGGCGCATCGCGCTGTGGGTTTTGGGAAGGACTGAGGCAAAGTTTCAACATGTACAATACCTGCAGAGTACTCAGACTCGATCGCCCTATTTTTTTCCTCGTAGGAGTCGGGTCAGTACTGCTGTCGTGAAGGATGTCGCAGTCAGTCAAGTATTTACCTCACGATTTCATTCGTGAGTTTTTGGAGCTGTACAGAGCACTTCCTTGCTTGTGGAAAATACGAAGTCCGGATTATTCCAATAGAGTAAAAAGAGGAGCAGCTTATGAGCAATTACTGGAATTATGTAAAAAAATAGATAGAGATGCAAGCATAGATTTTGTGAATCCAAAATTCCCACATTCAGGGGATCATTTCGGAAAGAGTTGAAAAATATTCGGGAATCGAAGAAATCGGGTGCAGGAGAAGAAGAGGTATATGTGCCCAAGTTGTGGTATTTTGATTTATTGCTATTTACAGCAGACCAAGAAACTCCTCGGGAATCAACCTCGAACTTGCAAGGTCAACAAAATCAGGATTCTCAAGAAAAACCCGCAGACCCAAAAGTGAGTAGACATTTATTTAGTTTCAATACACACACTATATTTATTTATTAAACACACTGTATACTCTACATGCATTGTATTGGTACATAATATTATTTTATCAGTCTATCTTGCCATGGTACTTTGCCATCACCATTGAAATATGCAACATATGACAGCCTAGCATTTTTGGCTGCATCACTGGCATTTCGTTGACCTAATGCCTGAAGATTTGTGAAGTGGGCATCATTTGAGTCCTTTCTCCAGTCTGCATCCGATACAATGCCACTTTCAATGTTTTCAAAGTCAGTCATATTTAGAGGAGTGTAGGAATTCCTGCAATTTCTCTGTAAGAAATTATGAAGTACACAGCTTGCCAAAACAACACGGTCAATTTTTTCTGGTTTCAAGGCGATGGATGTGTGGAAAACTCGAAATACAGTGGATAGTACACCAAACGCATTTTCGACTACTCGTCTGGCGCGAGAGAGTCTGTAATTGTAAATTTTCTTTTCATAAGTTAATTCTCTCTGGGGGAAAGGTTTTAGCAAGTGCTCGTGAAGTGCAAAAGCTTCGTCCCCTATAAACATGAAGTTCAAACCATATTTGGTTTCATTATTTTGGGGCAAATTTAAAGTACCTTCTATTAACTTTTTGTGAAAAATGGTGTCTTCAATTATTCCTCCATCTGAAATGCGACCATTCTTGCCCACATCAACCATCAAAAACTCTAAATTAGCATTTACTATTGCCATGAGAACGACGCTGAAGTAACCTTTATAATTGAAGTAATATGATCCACTGTTAGAAGGGGGTACAATAGATACATGTTTGCCATCGATTGCTCCACCACAATTGGGAAAATTCCATAAGAGATAGAAGTCATCGGCAATTTTTTTCCACTCTCCACTGGTTGTAGGGAACTGCAAAGAAAAAAAAAAGTGGTAAATTTGAAAACACATGCATATGTTAATCAATATCACACACACACGCACACATATCAATTGTGACTAATTATATTGTGTTTACATTTCACAATTTATTTCAGGGTGATGAAGAAATATCTTCAGATACTGCAGGGGAATCTACACCGGAACCATCTAGGCCTAGTTCCGCCTGCTTAGAGATATCTGGGACAGCTGAGAATTCAGGGGCAGCTGCGTCTTCTTTCAAGAGACATGTTCATGTATCTCGTAATAAGAAAAAACGCCATCTTGAATTTCCAAAGCAAAGACTCCTTGAAAAAGCAGAGAAGTATCTTGATGCAGAAGATGATGATGAATTAGATTTTTTCGGTAAATTTGTGGCAACAAGGTTGAGGCAGCTTAATGACCAACAACGTGTTTTGGCAGAGAAGCAAATCATGGAAATATTGTATAACTGTTCACAGAATATGGTTTCCTCTCAATTTTCCCTCGCAAATAAAAATCAGATGAACACTAGGGAGACTTTACATTCTACAAATTTACCAGCTAGTGGGCAAGAGGAAGATTTTTCTTCATATATCTCATTATGATGTAAATAAATAAGTTTATAAGAATTCTTTGACATTGCAAAACATAATTACAACAGTTCATAATTATCTGAAATCTTTGACGTCGTACTGATGTTATCCAGTAATGTCTAAAACATCTCATTATGATTTATATTAAAGAATTTACATGACAATTTTATAACTATAATATGAATGAATTCTCTGACATCGTATTAATGTTACCAATCAGTGATGTTCAAAATAAAATACTACCATTCAGTAATGTTCAAAATAAAATACTACAAGTTCATTATATTTTGCTTACCTTTTAAATATTCATTCCTCAAAGCATCATATATTGCTTGACATGTCTCGGATATGATGTGCCCCAACGCTTGTGCCGATATGCCTGTCGAAAACTTGAGATCTTCCAATATCGGCCTGTTGCTAGGAACCTCAATGTGGCAATTAACCTTTCTTCGGCAGGAATAGACTTTTTCATTACCGTATCCTTCTTTGTAATTTTTGGAGACACAAGGGATAAAAGATCTCGGAAGGCATTATCAGTCATTCTCAAATAATTTCTATAATCCTCCGGATTATTTTCCTTTAATTCTTTCAATAACGTCATATGATAAAAGTTTTCTCTCTTTCTCAGTCATGGCTTCATCCATACTTTACGACTTTTCTTGCAAATGTCATGTTCGTATTCATCATGCAGGAGTGCTATGACCATTACCGCACTTATTTTCCTTTTACTTGGTGTCATGATGTCAAACACACTCACTGTATCAGGACACTACAGGACTGAAAGGAGCACGGCCACTGCATATTTCATCTGCCCTCTCAAAATGTGAGTAGAGCAAGTCATCTATGTGTATGGGTAATACCCAAGTGGACTGGAGCGCGCGCTACTCCCGGCAGGACAAACCCCATGCCAGTCGCGTACGTGTATGGCCGCCTTAAAGGGATTCAGTAAACCCAGATCTACATTCAGGAGATGGAAGTGATGCAAAGAGAGTAGCATTGTTTGCATATGAAATGAGGTTGTTTTCTAGATCAGACCTCACCATGTGTAAATAGTATGAAAAATAAGGGGCCAGGAACACTACCCTTAGAAACACCAGTTATCACAATCCTATACTCACTACGGTGACCATCAACAAAAACTCTTTGCAATCTATTACTTAAAAATTCAATAATGATGCTAAGAAAAGACACCTACTCCCAACATTTTGATTGTAAAAACAAGTGCCTCAGGATTAACATGGTCAAAAGCAGCATTTATTTCGAGGCCTATCATACGAACATCCTAACTCTAATCATGGGATTTCTGTATATTATTGGCCATTGTAAAATGGGCATCAAATCCTCCAAGGCTTTTAAAAAATCCAGATAGTAAACTGGAGAACTGAAGATTACCTTCAGCAAACCTATATATAGGTATTGCCAAAAGACATTGAAAAAACCTAAGATAATATGGGAGTTATGGAAATTGGGCGGTAATCAGCAGAACTTGAGCTAACACGAATGGCTTTATATAATGAAGTAACATTACATATTCTCCAATAAGTGATAAAAGAACCTCTTCTTACTAACTTGCATAAAATAACAGATAACGTAGGAGCTAAGAAATCTGCTGTCTTTATAAAAATCAAAGGAACAATACCATTTAAGTCTATACCTCCATAAGCATCAAGTTCAATCAAGAGAGCTTTAATTTCACGAGATAAAAAAGCTAATCTAGTAAGTTTAGCCCCAAGGAAACAAGGATATGGAAGATCATGTTTCTCACTACTCTGCTTACTGTCAAACACATTAACCTAAAGGGTTTTATTTTTCTTCTGGAATGTGAGTAACAGAGCTATCGGGTTTAAGTAAAGGAGGAATTGTTGCTTCTTCACCAAAAAGGACAGATTTGAGGATAGCTCACCAATTATTTTCTTGCGTTTTATCAGAAACTGTTTCTTTTATGGTTAAACTGCATTCGTTTTCAGTTGAAGCATAATCTCTCTGAGCAAAATCTCGAAGCTGAGTATAGTTATTCCAAGTCAAATTTGATCTGTTACCCTTCCAAAGATGATAGGCCTCCTGCTTTACCAAATAAGCACGTTTGCAACCATCATTGAACCAGGGAGTGTCTTTGCTTCAATCATCTTATGCAATTGTGATCAATTCAAGTAAAAAAAGATCACTCAAAAGGCCATTCCATCTGCTAGAGATTTTATAGAAAGCGTACATGAGTATGACACAATCGGGACAGGCTGCCCAGTCTTCACTATTAGTGAAATCGAGGCATGATCAGATGTCCCAACTGGAAAACCAACTTAGTAGTCTAATAATAACGCCTGGGGAGTCGGTGTATACAAGGTCCAAGCAATTGTCAGACCTGTAAGTATCTTCACTTATGATTAGCTCACAGTCTGATTCGAAGACAAAGTTCGAAGCTCTTAAGCCATGGCGATCAGAAGGAGAAACTGAATTTAACCACTTCCTAAGGTTAGCATTGAAATCACCAAAAAAAAAAAAAAAGAAAAACAAAAAAAAAAAAGTAATTTCTATCATTTTCTTGTATCTTACCCATAATGGTAAGAAGACAATCGAAGATAGAATTATCCATGTTTTGATTCCGGTAGATTAACCACAAATAACACTACTTATATATAAATGTATGTTTGTAAATATATATATATATATATATATATATATATATATATATATATATATATATATATATATATATATATATATATATATATATATATATATATATATATATATATATATATATATATATATATATATATATATATATATATATATATATATATATATATATATATATATATATATATATATATATGTATATATACATATATATATATATATATATATATATATATATATATATATATATATATATATATATATATATATATGTATATATATACATATATATATATATATATATATATATATATATATATATATATATATATATAATAGATAGATAGATAGATAGATATTATAGACACACATTCACATATACAAACACACACACACACACACACACACATATATATATATATATATATATATATATATATATATATATATATATATATATATATATATATATATGTTACGATCTTAAAATCGTTACAGGTTCTTTTAATAAGTAAAATAAATAACAACAACCAATTAAATATGGGAAATTAATATAAAAAGAAACTAATGAAAAAACACATGTTTACTCACAAACTCATAAAGAAAATCAATGTTACTTCTTCGGTTACTTTAACTGACAAATCAAACCAATCAAATACCAACAGAAAAGGATAATAGTCAGTAAGGTAGAAATACTTAAGGAGCAGTTTTCTGCAGCTGCGGAGACGATGCTGGTACGGAGACTTCAAGCTTGAGAACGTTGCAGAAGGGCGGCTGAAGTTCAGATGAAACTGGCACGATGACCGGATTCGAAGACATCAGAGAAAGGGTGGCACTAAAAAGAGATATCAGAGGTTTTCTTCTAAGTATTCGATGATACTGTTGAAGTAGGGCTTGAGAACGTTGCAAGAGGGCGGCTGAAATTCAGATGAAACTGGCATGATGACCGGATTCGAAGACGTCGCAAAATGGATGGCATCAAAGAGGGACAGAGAGGTCTTCTTCCAAGGACTCGATGATACTGTTGAACGAAGACAGGCTGCAGGCAGTGTTGGCTACTTCTTGTCACAAGCAGGGGGGGGCTGGCTGCTTCAATTTGTCTCATCTTCTTGGCCATAGTAGGATCTTTTTGAGATAGGTTTTTGTTGTCTGAAGGGAAGGTTAGAATCTGGCTCTATCAGACTTCTGGTCTTCTCTGTTTCTTATCTTGCCAGGACTTGGATCTTATCTGCTTCGGACATAGTTCCCTCTTAACCAGAGAATGCCTTGATGCAGTCATGTGGTTTCTTCATATTGTTGAAGAATTGTGATGGGCAAGAGGGCTCTTGAACTTGGGGAAATTTCTCCCCAAGTTCGAATCTAAATTTCTCTCCCTTTACTCCATTCTTTCTGCTCAGTATTACTTCGACCTTCTCCTAATTTTATCAACTTACTTTTGCCTTGCTATCCTGACTCTGAGTATTATTTCTGTTACGTTTATATATATATATATATATATATATATATATATATATATATATATATATATATATATATATATATATATATATATGTATGTATATATATATATATATATATATATATATATATATATATATATATATATATATATATATATATATCTTATTTTATTTGTTCATTTATTTATTTATTTAATTATTTTTATTTTACTTAAATGGCGTTGACATTTCCACATTCGTAATTACTGCCTGCTTAGATGAATGGGAAAAGGGATCACGGTTGGGAGGTATTTGCATTCAATGCTATATATGAGAGTATTGGATGATCTCAGCCATCCCGAGGATGGTTTGGACCTCTTTGGCGGAACTACTCTCAAGGGTTGTGTCATCGGAATCCGGGGGGGATCCAATCCTTGAGGTGGGACTCTTGGCTTCTGGCTGGAAGCTCATCATTACAGATATGGGGAGGATGATTCCATATTTTCTTGGTCTCGGTCCTAACAGGCGGGTTTGGCTTACACCTGTGCCTCTATATCTTTTTTGGTGCTATCCTTCAGGTAGGGTATGGAGTGGACCATCTGGGAAGTATACTCTCATTGTGCCAATATTCTCAAGCAGGTAAATAAAAAAAAAAAAAGAAAAAAAAAAAAAAAAAAAAAAAACAACAAAAAAAGAAAATCCCACCCTTGAATATGGACCCTTCAAATACTGGCTCCCCATCCCCTATAGTCTATTTTTTATAGCGGAATAAATATATTATAAAATATCGTCATGGTAAGTCTGCATTTAATAACCCAATCCGCCGAAGTCAACGACAGCAGCTTATGTTCGGATGCATGCTTTGTAATTTTGTAATTTTTCACATATTCTAACACAAATTGGGATAAATTACACTCAGCATAAGTTAACAGGTTATTATAAACTTTTTTTAATACCAGAATTTACCAAAAACATTGAATTAATAAAACCCTATATTTGTGAAACCTTATGGGGAGGTAAAAGAACAGCCTGCAGCGGCCTGGCGGGAAAACAGTCCCTTCTGATTGTCATAGACGCAGTTTTTTTTTTCCATAATATAGTTCGGCCTATTCCTTTCAGTTAAAATAGTCTTGCATTGTCTCTCTTCTTAATATTTTGCTTAGTATTTTCCCACATTCCTGTTTCTCACCTAATATCTATCTATTTTCCCGGATATCCCTTCTTTTATATAGGCCTATGTGATATCCGCACTACGATTCCTTATTTCCTAGCCTCTGTGGAGAGTGTTGGCCTGAAGGGAAGCGCGTGCTAGTCTCCTTAAAATAGTGTAGAGGCGGGAATAAAAAAAAAAAAAAAAAAAAAAAAACACTATGCTTAATTTCATTTAATATAATGAGAGCTACTGAACAGGTTTACAAAATAGGCTATACTTGCTACACAGCATAAAATTTTTATGTTGTTATTATTTACATACTTACTGACGTAAGGTACAAAATATAAGGAATCGTAGTGCGGATATCACATAGGCCAATATGAAAGAAGGGATATCCGGGAAAATAGATAGACATTAGGTGAGAAACAGGAATGTGGGAAAATACTAAGCAAAATATTAAGAAGAGAGATAATGCAAGACTATTTTAACGGAAAGGAATAGGCCGAACTATAATACGGAAAAAAAACTGCGTCTATAACAATCAGAAGGGATTGTTTTCCCGCCAGGCTGCTGCAGGCTGTTCTTTTACCTCCCCATAAGTTTTCACAAATATAGATATTTATTGATTCCATGTTTTTGGTAAATTCTGGTATTCAAAGAAAGTTTATAATAACATGTTTACCTTATGCTGTGTAATTTATCCCAATTTGTGATAAAATATGTGAAAAATTACAAAATTACAAAATTGACTTCGGCGGATTAGGTTATTAAATTTAGACTTACCATGACGATACTTTAAATATATTTATTCTTTCATATTGTTTATTGACAAAACATATATGTGAGAAAGAAATATAGGTTAGTAAATAAGTTTTGATTCACATTACTTGGTAATTATTTGAGAACAATGAAGGGGTTCGGACAAAAATACCTCCGACCAATCAGGTATCAGGAACCTTTCCGAGCTAAAAGGGCACTCCCTGTGAGTCAGTGCAAATATGCACCACTATAAAAAATAGACTATAGATATGCTGAATCCCCCCCCCCCCCCACCGCGACAATGTTGACGAACCTTTGATAATTTGAATAGGGAAAATTCTGCTGATGACCCTGGAACGGGAAAGGACCACTCTACTAATATTAAAAAATCGAGTAATTTGGGTAACACAAGGAAACTCCAAATCCTTCATGTTACCCAAATTCCAATAGAGGCAAACCACGATGATCTATATAAAGCATTTGAATGCTATGGATGTATAAAAAAATAAGGATGAAACTTGAAGCTGAAAAATGGGATGCATGGATATCTTACAGTAGTTATGACGAAGCATTTAGTGAAATAAGCAACTTGTATAATATTAAAACCAATAACTTGAATGTCACGGCTTCTCTCTGCAATAAGGTACAAAAAGATTTTGATGTGTATAGGCCTGCCAGCAGGATTGGTTGGAAAAAGACGCAGATTTAGTTATGCCCTCCCAGAGGAAGCCAAAACCACCGATGTGGTTTATAGATGAATCAAAGGGGGTTACGGGAAATTATTTTAAAATATGCAAATTAATTCAGAAAAAAGTAGGAACTATTGCACTGGGCAATATATCTCGTTTTGGAAAAAATAGTTTCCATATCCATGCCAAATCAAGTACACAGTCTGTAATAATGTCCAACATGAAAACAAGCAATGATGACATTAAGTTAGATGTCAAACCCCACCTAAATTATAGCTACAGAAGGGGGTTAGTTTTTAACAGAGATCTGTATGAATTTACAGAGGAGGAGATACTGGCCATGTGTCCCCTAAATGTATGGAAAGTTCACAAAGTCCCTGGTACATCAATGATAATCCTTACGTTCCAGGATGCTGATGTACCATTCCATATTACTATTGAAAACAAAATAATTAAAGTACGACCATTCAAGCAGAAGCCACCTCATTGTTTTAATTGTTTTAAATTTGGACACCTGTCTAAGGTTTGCAAAAATGAGATAATATGTGGTATTTGCTCCAAATCTTACCATGGAGAATGTGCACTTGGAGAGAGGTGCTTAAATTGCAACTTGAGTCATAAATCCACAGACAGGAGCTACGAGTGGTATAAGTTGGAAAAAGCTCCCCTTAACAAATCTAGTTTGGAATATATAAGTGTGGGACATGCCAAAAGACTATTAAATAAATCAAATAGCTATGCTAAGGCATTAAAATCAAACCCACCTAGTACTGCCAATAACTCTAGAAAAAGAAATATGCCATCTGATAAAATGTCAAATGACGAGGTAAGCATATTACCTCCTGAGGCTTTACCACGGCATATTAACACTAAGGCATTGCCCATATCTGTACAACCCTCGTCCCCCATTACAAAAACTAGTACAAACCTCTCACAGGCCATGTCCTTGCCTGATTTGATGAAGGTTCCACTTAAGACCAACTTACCTGATGCACCTGTAGTGGGAAAGGTGCAAAAACCTAGAATCCCACCATCTATTAATCGTAAAAGAGAGAGACCTCTATCTCTCTCTCCTCCCTCCATTAGAAACATTAATGTTATGACATCAAATAAATTTGATGTCTTGTCTGTTGATGTTTCTAATGAACCAGAAGATAAACTGAATAAATCAGAAATTCATGTTGAGGTCCACCATCTGCCTCAACAAAAGGATACAAAGAAAAACACAAACGTAAAACCCAACATAAGAAGACCAGCTCTGAAGAAATCTTCAGGTAATAATGTTAGATTAAAAACTGCTAATGGGAAGACCTCATCCAAGATGTCTTCCAGAAGTAATCCTTAGTTTTCTGCTCCATTTTGCAATGGAATTGTCAGGGTTAAGGGCCAAATATGAAGAACTTGAGCTCCTAATTCATGAACATTCCCCCATAATGTTATGTCTACAGGAAAGTAAACTTGATGCTAACATTCCTAGTCCTCGAGAGTATGTTAGCTATAGAACACCATATAATCAACAAGCAGTGAGCCATGGCGGAAGTCTCATGTACGTTCGTCGAGATGTTCCCCAAATACCTATTTCCATTTGTACACCCTTGCAGGAAGTGGCTGTACAAATTGATATAGGGAGAAAATTTACAATATGCTCTCTGTACTTACCTCCAAATGATAATATTTTATATGATGATTTAATAGAGGTCATTCAACTACCTTTTCTCTTACTGGGAGATATGAATGGTAAACATCCTTTATGGGGTGATGTTTTGGCAAACACGAGGGCAATATTATCTCATCAATTGTGGAGAATGAGGATGTGGGACTCCTTAATACAGGAGAGCCCACGCACTTCCATATTCAGGCAGGTACCTTGTCATGCATTGACCTTTCAATTGCAAGCTCTAACTGCCTTCTTGATTTTGATTTGAGGACATTAGATGGTTGGCGTACTAGTGATCATGCACCTATCATTATAAACACCAACAAGGGTCCGCTTTCACAAAGATCGCCACAATGGAATCTTGACAAGGCAGACTGGGTTAAATTTCGTTAGCTAAGTGAAATCGAGGGTAGTGTAGAACAGTTTGAAAGTATTGATGATGCCATAGACCTACTGAATGGAACTCTCCATACGGAAGGAATCAATTCGATTCCCAAAACCACAGGACTATTCAAAAGATGACCAGCCCCATGGTGGTCTTCAGAATTAACAGTCTTGCACAGAGCCACCAGAAAATCTCTCGATTAGATTGCGCAGACACCGTACGGATGAAAATTTAATAACATACAAAAAGTGTAGAGCACAGTTCTGTCGTGCCATGAAAAAAGCTAGACGCCAATCTTGGGTGGAGTTTGTTTCCTCCATTAATAGTAGAACACCACCATCTTCTGTATGGAGGAAAATAATAAAGATCGCAGGCAAATTTACCCCAAACCCACCAACAGTGTTGAAAGTGAATGGTCAGTATGTGACTGAAGGAAATGAAGTTAGCAATGCCCTGGCTGACCATTTTTCAAATGTATCGGGCAAGAGTGTCGCAGCTCCTGGTCACCAGTACAGTAGCATTGAAGAAAAGAAAATTTAAAATTCTGCAACAGGAAGGGAAGAATTGTATTATCCTCCTATTACTGAAAGAAAACTTTATTCCGCACTCGCTGCTTGTAAGGATTCAGCCCCTGGACCCGATGGAATTCTATATGCAATGGTTAAACGTGTACATAACATTTTAATACAAACTTATTTATTTTAAGCATTATTAATAGAATATGGCATGATCATAGTTACCCAAGTGTTTGGGAACTAACCATTATTTTAGCCCTTTTAAAACCTGGTAAGGACAAGTTTTTAGCAGCAAGCTATCGACCTATTGCATTGACTTCTTGTTTATGTAAAATCATAGAGAAGATTGTCAATGCAAGGTTGATGTGGCACCTTGAAGAGAAGGGTATTTTATCACCGATTCAATGTGGCTTTAGAAAAATGCACTCAACAACTGATGTGTTAATACAACTCGAGTCCTCTATTTGTTAAGCCTTTGGTTCCAAACAGCACCCTGTGACTGTTTTTTTTACCTTGAAAAGGCATATGATACCACATGGAGATATAGTATACTTAAAACAATTCATGAATTAGGATTAAAAGAAGATCCACCACTATTTATTCAGTCATTTCTTTCGCATTGAGTTTTTCAAGTGAGAGTGGAGGAAACTCTATCAGAGAATAAGTGTCAGGAAGGAGTTCCTCAGGGGAGTGTGCTGAGTGTAACCCTGTTTGCACTAGCAATTAATGGGATATCCTCAGTCATTCCCCGAGATGTTCTCTCAACATTATTTGTGGATGATCTCTCAATATCATTTGCTTGAACTAGAATGGCAATGGTTGAGAGAAAAATACAACCCTCTATTGACAAAATTATCCAGTGGGCCTATATGAATGGATTTAAGTTCTCGACAAGTAAAACTACCATTGTCCATTTTTATCATATCCGGAGAGTACATCCAGACCCGGATATATACATTAAAGGTCAACGGATACCATGTTTAAGTGAAGCTAAATTTTTTGGTTTGATATTTGATTGTAGGCTTACATGGGTTTCTCTCTTAAAAGCATTAAAAGCTAAATGTCTTGAGGCTCTGAATATCTTAAAAGTATTGTCCCATACATTATTGCAGCCAGACCACAATACTATTTTGAAATTATACAAGGCCTTGATTTTTTCCAAAATTAGTTATGGATGTGAAATATACTCTTCAGCCACCCCAGCCGGTTAAAAATATTAGATTCAATACATCATGCTGGTATTAGATTGTCTACAGGAGCATTTAGAACCTCACCTATCCTAAGTCTCCTTGTTGATGCTGGAGAGTTACCTCCAGACCTTTACCGAATGTCTTCCATTATTCAGTATTGGTTTAGATTGCAGACTCTCTAACTATTTAGCCCTTCAGACTGCAAGCCTTGTAAGACACACACCATACTTTGAGTTGCACCCAAAATCTCCTCAACCTTATGGCTTTCGGGTGAAACGATTGTTAAACAGTCTGGATATAATTAGAAGTAAGGTACTTCCATTCAAGGTATCATCAACTCCTCCATGGAAATTACTAGAGACATCTTTTTGTAAATACTTTATTGGAGTTAAGAAGAATATGACTGACCTAGAAGCCAGATCTCTTTTTATGGAACATGTTGAAGAACATAGAGGATCGACTTTTATACATACTGATGGCTCCAAATCTGATGCTGGCGTTGGATTTGGAGTACATAGTAATGGCTTTAATAGTAGAGGTGCACTTCCCCTAACAGCTTCCATATTTACTGCCGAACTGTATGGCATATTAACCGCTATTGAGAAAATAGCGTTGGAGAAGGTGGGTAATTTTACAATTTTTAGTGATGCAAGGGGTGTTCTTCAAGCTTTAGAAGGTTTTTATTCTAGTAACCCTCTAGTTTTAAAGATTTTAGAATGGCTTTTTATTGGATGGAGAGGTATAATGGTTAGATTTTGTTGGGTTCAAGCACATGTAGGTGTGTCTGGGAATGAGAAGGCAGATTCACTCGCAAAGAATGCTGCATCCGAGTTGCTGCCACGAAGGTATCCCATTCCGTGTAACGATTTCCTACCTAACATCAAGAAATTGCTTTGTAATAAATAGCAACAGCACTGGGATAGTGTAAATGGCAATGAAAAGAGAGAAGTAACAAATGTCATATCTCCTTGGTGGTATAACATGATGCCCCGAAAATGAAAGACTTCTCTTTGTCGTCTCCGTATTGGTCACACTCGGTTGACACACGAGTTTCTGCTGAAGGGCCAACACCAACCGTATTGTTACGACTGTTTAGTACTTCTAACAGTAAGGCATTTGTTGACCGAATGCCCCAATTATAATAACTTAAGGAATAGATATTTGTTTGAGGCTCAAGGGGAGGGTGGCAGGTTCATCCTTGCCAAGATTCTTGCACATGATGTGTCCCACTATGCAAGGGGCATTTTTAGATTTATTTCAGGAGCAGATCTTTTGAAAACTATCTAACTTTCATAATGACATTCAACTTTTAATGTTTTAACTGGATATTCTTTAATTTTTTATATATATAAACTAAAAAATATCGGTGTCAATGACCTTAGACATCAGGATGCCTGAAAACTTGAAATCAATCAATCAATCAATCGGACATAGTTCCTCTCTTGTCTTATGTCCTGTCCTATCTCTCTTGGACAATCTCTTCTTGGAGTTTATATACCCATGTATGGGCAGAGTTAATTAAAGTGGGTAGTGGTCATCTCCATAGAAGGCGTTCTTTTTAACAATTTTGCATCTCTCTTGGCTTTCTCAAAATCGCCCACTTCGATCACGCCTTAGTAGCTTCTAGAAGAAATTTCTGATGCAAGCTGGACCACGTTTTAAGTCATAATAGAAAGGAAGCACGTGTCCTTCCATGATGACATATATCCTAAACAAGGATTTCCCTCAGGCTCAGTTTCTCAAAATATACTGACTCCACTAATTAAGACGATGACATCTCGGTCAAAGCAGGACAGTTCCCTTATCACGGCAGGCGCTCTCGGCGAGGCTTGGTTTACTTTCAAAATGCTGATGAAAATGAAGAGATGACAGGATTGCTCAAACAGGGCCACAGTAGAATCTTGTCTCGCTTCGCTGCTCACAATGGGAATAGATATTTTTGTCTTTTAAACATCTTTTAAAAGTATTATGTATACCCATGACATATATATATATATATATATATATATATATATATATATATATATATATATATATATATATATATATATATATATATATATATATATCTAATATATATATATATATATATATATATATATATATATATGTATATATATATATTTCAAATAAGTCATATATATTAATACATTAAAGTCTAGATTCTCTCAAAGACCTCAGGATCAGAGCCCAGGCGAAATCACTCAAAGACTATAGTATCAGACCGGCCGGGATTTGAACCCTGGTCCAGGATACCTGTATGCCAGTGACCATGCTACTCAGCCACGAAGAAAGATAAAAGTCAATGTCAATTCTTTTGTACATATACCAGACTTTAATGTATTAATATATATGGCTTACTTGAAATGTGAAAAAGAAAAACACGTTTAAATGTGCAAATAGTTATTAGTAATCGAATGCCAAGTCCCAAACCTACCAATGAGCCACGATGGTGAAGATGGGTTGATTTCAAGAATTGTCAATGACTTTTATATTTCTTCGTGACTGAGTGGCATGGTCACTGGCATACAGGTATCCTGGACCAATACAGGTATCCTGAACCAGGGTTCAAATCCCGGCCGGTCTGATACTATAGTCTTTGAGTAATTTCGTCTGGGGCTCTGATCCCGAGGTCGTTAAGAGAATCCAGACTTTAATGTATTAATATATATGGCTTATTTGAAATATGAAAAAACACGTTTAAATGTGCAAAAATTTATCATTAATCGAATGCCAAGTCCCAAACCTACCAATTAGCTATGATGGTGAAGATGGGTTGATTTCAATTCTAAGTACAGAAAACCTGAATTCAACAGGTATATGTACAGAAGAATTGTTATTGACTTTTATCTTTCTTCGTGGCTGAGTGGCATGGTCACTGGCATACAGGTATCCTGGACCAGGGTTTAAATCCCCGCCAGTCTGATACTATAGTCTTTGAGTGATTTCGCCTGGGGCTCTGATCCCGAGGTCGTTAAGAGAATCCAGACTTTAATGTATTAATATATATGGCTTATTTGAAATATGAAAAAACACGTTTAAATGTGCAAAAAATTATCATTAATCGAATGCCAAGTCCCAAACCTACCAATTAGCTACGATGGTGAAGATGGGTTGATTTCAATTCTAAGTACAGAAAACCTGAATTTGACAGGTATATGTACAGAAGAATTGTCATTGACTTTTATCTTTCTTCGTGGCTGAGTGGCATGGTCACTGGCATACAGGTATCCTGGACCAGGGTTCAAATCCCGGCCGGTCTGATACTATAGTCTTTTGGGTGATTTCGCCTGGGGCTCTGATCCCGAGGTCGTTAAGAGAATCCAGACTTTAATGTATTAATATATATGGCTTATTTGAAATATGAAAATACACGTTTAAATGTGCAAAAGTTTATCATTAATCGAATGCCAAGTCCAAAACCTACCAATTAGCTACGAGGGTGAAGATGGGTTGATTTCAATTCTAAGTACAGAAAACATGAATTTAACAGGTATATGTACAGAAGAATTGTCATTGACTTTTATCTTTCTTCGTTGCTGAGTGGCATGGTCACTGGCATACAGGTATCCTGGACCAGGGTTCAAATCCCGGCCGGTCTGATACTATAGTCTTTGAGTAATTTCGCCTGGGGCTCTGATCCCGAGGTCGTTAAGAGAATCCAGACTTTAATGTATTAATATATAGGGCTTATTTGAAATATGAAAAAACACGTTTAAATGTGCAAAAATTTATCATTAATCGATTGCTAAGTCCCAAACCTACCAATTAGCTATGGTGGTGAAGATGGGTTGATTTCAATTCTAAGTACAGAAAACATGAATTTAACAGGTATATGTACAGAAGAATTGTCATTGACTTTTATCTTTCTTCGTGGCTGAGTGGCATGGTCACTGGCATACAGGTATCCTGGACCAGGGTTTAAATCCCCGCCGGTCTGATACTATAGTCTTTGAGTGATTTCGCCTGGGGCTCTGATCCCGAGGTCATTAAGAGAATCCAGACTTTAATGTATTAATATATAGGGCTTATTTGAAATATGAAAAAAAACGTTTAAATGTGCAAAAATTTATCATTAATCGAATGCCAAGTCCCAAACCTACCAATTAGCTATGATGGTGAAGATGGGTTGATTTCAATTCTAAGTACAGAAAACCTAAATTTAACAGGTATATGTACAGAAGAATTGTCATTGACTTTTATCTTTCTTCGTGGCTGAGTGGCATGGT
>NC_090732.1:106511134-106513634 GCF_036898095.1 Palaemon carinicauda
ATAATACTAAATGGGTTACAGAGATATAATTATACTACGAAAAAGAAGTAAAATATAAATTTTTTTAGAATTTATCACATAGTGCAAAAATGTGGTATTAAGCTGAAGTTTCACTTAGCAGATTACCTAATAACTAACGTAATCTAAATCTCAATACTCACTCGCCTTTGCTAAATCGCTAAAAATCAAGAAGTACCATATTTATCTGCTACATGCAGAGCACGAGCCTAATGTATAAATTTCGTTTCTATCAAGTGATATAGTAACACTTCATTTCATAAGCGGAAGTTAAGTTAAAGTTTTGTCTACTGAGTATTCAGGCCGAGTGACTATACACTGATTCGTAACAATTCAACTCAACGAGCTTAAATACAAGAGTTTTAGAACAAGAAGGAAAAACAAATTCAAACACAAGAATTCCTGATAAGACAGGCTCTATCAGGTTCTGTTAACAGTGAGGTGTAGAGTGAGATATACAATAAAAAGAAAATATATTTACAATGTATGAGCGTGTATGAAACACGTGTTGTACGTGGCTCCCCAACTAAAAAGGACATACATGTGAAATAGGGCACCCTGCTATAGAGAAGCGTAATGTTGGCAAGTCATCTGATAGAAGATATGTAGGTTTTAGGCAATCAATGGGAACCCTGTCTTTTTTGCCACGAATGTTGGTGCAGAAAGCCCTCGGCGTACGCCGGATCACGAGTAAAGGTCCCCTGTAAGGGGGTTTTAGGGGTTGCTTGCTAGTGTCGTTGAGCAGGAAAACGTGCATTGCCTAGTGCAGATCTATAGATATGTGTTGCATTTGCTGGGTGCTTGTAAGTCTGGGGGTATGGAGTAAATTTTCCCACATTGTAACGTAGGTGCTGGAGATTGTCGGAGGAGGTTACAGACGGAAAAAAAAATTCGGCAGGGACAACTAATGGGTCACCATACACCATATCAGCTACCGAGACATCCAGGTCATTGCTAGGAGTGGTCCTTAGTTCCAGGAGGATCCAAGGAAGCTGGGAGTCCCTGCAGCGGGACATCAAAATTGCTTTCAGGGTGTGATGAAAACGTTCAACCATTCCATTAAGCTGTGCTGTAGGCAATTGTCTGATGTAGGGTGATTCCCAGGAGATTTGCTAATGATGTCCACAATTGAGAGGAGAAAGTGGTACTCCTGTCAGAACTAATATGCTCAGAGATACCAAATTTTGCTTTCCATTCTGAGAGTAAGACAGATGTACATGAGGCAGACATTGTAGTATGCACGGCAATGACTCCAGGCCAACTAGTGGAGCAATCGATGATGGTAAACAGGTAACGATGTCCTTGTTATGTGTGGAGGGGATTTGCTACGTTGAGGTGTATATGTGCAAAGGGACACTGAGGTTGAGGAAAGTTGCCCACGCATGAATCAGTGTGCTGATGTTTTTTGGGATATGGAATGAAATATAGGCGTGGACGCAGCCCGTAGCATCCTTAGTAATGTTGTGTAAAATGAACTTCATCTTCAGTAGCTGTGCAATAGAATGGCGCTAGTGATGTGAAAGGCAATGAATAAAACCTAATGCACATCGGTGCATGGGAGCAGGTATCCACAGTCTACGTCTAACAGCACTGACGTCACAGGTGAGGGGTGTGCAAGATGTCCTACATGCTTGGAACTCAGGATGTTTTTGTTGGGCTTCTGCCAATGCGTTGTAATCCAATCCCATGTGAATGGTAGCCAATGTCTTTACTGGCAGGGCATTGGCAACGGGATTCATTTTCCCATGGATGCGTTGAAGGGTACATGGTGTTGACGGGTGGGCCAGGCATCTGACTGTCTAGTGAAGGCGTGCACCAGAGTAGGTATGCCGTGCAAATGACGAAGGGTGTACCTTCCATGAAGAGGTGAAAGTGACGGATAGCTAAGTGCACCACCAGCAATTCACAGTCTAAGGTAGAGTACATGGATTCCGTTTTAGACAGTTTTCTACTGAAGAAAGCCAATGGGTGAATTGAGCTGTTGACCACCTGCTTGAGTTCTACACCAATAGTGACATCACTGGCATAGGTGGAGAGGAGAGGTGCATGTGGCACAGGAAAAGTGAGAGCTTCTTGAAGGGGATTCCACTTCAGCTCTTTTGGCTTCCCCTTGGGGGAGGCGTAGAGAGGGGCAAGAGGCGTGCCGGGCACGATGGCTCGGAGGAAACGGTGATAACAGTTGATCATGCCCAGGAATTCTTGCAGTGATTCGACTGTTGAGGCCATAGGGAAGTTCTGAACGGCTGCTACCTTCTCAGGGAGGGAGGGGGTGGATTCCATCTGGAGTGATGCAGTTCTCTAAGAACGATATTTTCTTGGCTCCAAAGGTACAATTGCTGTACCAGTCTGCAAGGCCCTTCTGTTGTAGCTGGTCGAACACGATGCTTAGGTAACAGAGGTGTTCTTCTTTGGAGGAAGAGAACATAATCAGATGCCATCTATGAGATGTTGAAAAGAGGCCCCAGCATTACAAAGGCTTAAA
>NC_090732.1:106536134-106538634 GCF_036898095.1 Palaemon carinicauda
TTTTCGTGAAAAGGAAATTCAAGAAATGATTTTATTAAACTGCAACCACGCTTGAAGTACTGAATATGTATTAAGTGGGAAGAGGATTATTTATGGAATGATTGCAACATATTCGCTACGTGTGTTTATTTTAGAACACTTTAAAAATACATTTATGATATCAGCTATAGGTCACAACAAGGTTCATCAAATAGCTAAATGGTAGAGGTGGGCGGACTTATAAGTTGTCAAGTAGTTTTCTGTCAATGGATAAATATGAAAATAATTTAGCGTATTATATTAATTTTTGTTATGTCTTCTGTGAGTTAGATATGTTATCATACTATGATGAGAAGTGAGCTCAAGATTTTTTAAACCAAGATATTTCATTGCTGTCGTTCTTTACCACCATAAAATTCATATTTTGTCGGATTATTTTAGCTTGTTGATGGAGTATAAAGTTCCTTATCTCCTCCATAATTACCATAGTATTTTATTCATGAGTTCACTATAAGTCATAGTTCTTCAAACATTTATAGCATATAAATAACTTTTTCTAGAGAGAGAGAGAGAGAGAGAGAGAGAGAGAGAGAGAGAGAGAGAGAGAGAGAGAGAGAGAGAGAGAGAGAGAGAGAGAGAGAGAGAGATAGTGTTTGTGAGTGTCTGTACTTTCCCATGTATTGTTTTTTATTGGCATGTCTTGATATGTATTCGTTGGTATTTGAAAAAAAAATAACTATCATTATATTGTGCCACATAGTTGTTTGATGCGGTGCCAATTCAAATTTTGTAATAATCCCAGGTCTTTCTTTATAAAGTTGATAATTTTGTTTCTGTAAGTTTTCAGATGTCTGAATTTCTAAATGTTTATCTATGCACAAATTTAAATAGCTTTTAATGGCTTCTAAGTAGGAGAGAGAGAGAGAGAGAGAGAGAGAGAGAGAGAGAGAGAGAGAGAGAGAGAGAGAGAGAGAGAGAGAGATAATTTTCATACAATAAACAATTTTCGATTACAAAATTCAGTGTTTAACATAAATGAACAATAAAACTACATGATAATATCTGAAGTTGATTGATTACCTACGGCAATTCAATTCACAGGGGAAATATAAATTGTTCGATTTGACACCCATGAATTTGAAGTATCTATAAGCGAACCACACTGTCGGCAAACAGACAATGATAGAGATATATTTTAAATGAACGGAAATACAGTGATCCTATGTCTCCTTAAGTTATGTGCAGTTTGTATACATGATCATCATCTGTATGTACATTTGGTAAAGTAAAATCACGCAATTCAGAAAAAAAATTTTCCAATGAAAATACAATCAAGCGCTGCAGGTTATGCAGTGTTACAAGTTCAATTTTTACTAGTAATGAATCAAATTACTTCAGTTGAAAGAAAAAAAACAACGTGAATTATTTCTTTTACCTGAACTACAAAGTCTTTTTTAACGTCTTTTGAGTTTTACTAACCTTGCCAGAAGGATTCTACATTTTAGATTAATTAAGCAAGATAGAAAATGCATAAAAAGATTTAATAATTTAAATACCTGACCTTGTTAGCTAACGAGTTCACAGGTGGCACTCAGATGAATAAAGAAAGTGTAAAATTTACACAGTTTTACAGGTTGTAAATTAAGATTTATACAATCTCACGCCAAATACCAAATATTACAGTGAAATATTTGTGATGCATATTATCATATTGCGCTCCATATTTGTATACTTTTATTTGCGCAAGTATTTTCAAAAATAAGACCAATTTAGTTTGCGCTCAAATCGTTCCCTTTGCGGGAGTAGCTTCATAGAAGAAAAAAATATTCATGGCTACTTTCTTTCTTGCTTGCCAAATCTTCCTGAACCCTTTGTGAACAAAAGTACAAAGAAACGTTGTTAACAGCATGCTGAACCTCCTTACATACACTCATTTACCCATATATCACACACTCTCTCTCTCTTTATCTGAATGGTGAGCCCCTTCCTCTTCAGTAGCTCTTTTAACTCCATTTATCCAGGTTTTTGTAGGCTTAACTCAAATCTTCCTTCATAATACCTCTGAATTATATATACTTCACCATTATAACGTCCTCCATTAATTCCATATCACTAAACCATCTCAAAATGTAGATCGAATTTTCCACTGACGCTCATCTTTTTTCCCCCTGTCTTTATGTATTTCCATATTTCTAACCAATTCAGCTTTTCTTACTCTACTTATATACTATGCAAGCACATTATTTCGGTCATAAAGGAAAGGTGGCTTCACAATCTTTCATAACATTCCCATCTTAATTTTTCAATAAACAGCCCAAGAATTCTCCTGAATGTTTGTACACTAGTACCTTTCATGCTTCGCCTATATCTGTAACATAATTGTATCTCATTAAACCATCATTTTTTAAAATTTATTTTCAAATGCTTCTTTAGCTCTCGCCATCACAGTCTCATTTGTCGTCTTGGTTTCTATTTATCTTAAACTTTTTTCTTCTTTGTACTTACCTTTATTCTTCATGGT
>NC_090732.1:106543634-106546134 GCF_036898095.1 Palaemon carinicauda
CGATTGGTTTCCGGTGAGAGTGGGGCTGAGACAGGGATGTGTGATGTCGCCGTGGTTGTTTAACTTGTATGTTGATGGAGTGGTGAGAGAGGTGAATGCTAGAGTGCTTGGACGAGGATTAAAACTGGTAGGCGAGAATGATCATGAATGGGAGGTAAATCAGTTGTTGTTTGCGGATGATACTGTACTGGTAGCAGACACAGAAGAGAAGCTTGACCGACTAGTGACAGAATTTGGAAGGGTGTGTGAGAGAAGGAAGTTGAGAGTTAATGTGGGTAAGAGTAAGGTTATGAGATGTACGAGAAGGGAAGGTGGTGCAAGGTTGAATGTCATGTTGAATGAAGAGTTACTTGAGGAGGTGGATCAGTTTAAGTACTTGGGGTCTGTTGTTGCAGCAAATGGTGGAGTGGAAGCAGATGTACGTCAGAGAGTGAATGAAGGTTGCAAAGTGTTGGGTGCAATTAAGGGAGTAGTAAAAAATAGAGGATTGGGCATGAATGTAAAGAGAGTTCTATATGAGAAAGTGATTGTACCAACTGTGATGTATGGATTGGAGTTGTGGGGAATGAAAGTGATGGAGAGACAGAAATTGAATGTGTTTGAGATGAAGTGTCTGAGGAGTATGGCTGGTGTATCTCGAGTAGATAGGGTTAGGAACGATGTGGTGAGGGTGAGAACGGGTGTAAGAAATGAGTTAGCGGCTAGAGTGGATATGAATGTGTTGAGGTGGTTTGGCCATGTTGAGAGAATGGAAAATGGCTGTCTGCTAAAGAAGGTGATGAATGCAAGAGTTGATGGGAGAAGTACAAGAGGAAGGCCAAGGTTTGGGTGGATGGATGGTGTGAAGAAAGCTCTGGGTGATAGGAGGATAGATGTGAGAGAGGCAAGAGAGCGTGCTAGAAATAGAAATGAATGGCGAGCGATTGTGACGCAGTTCCGGTAGGCCCTGCTGCTTCCTCCGGTGCCTTAGATGACCGCGGAGGTAGCAGCAGTAGGGGACTCAGCAGTATGAAGCTTCATCTGTGGTGGAAATGTGGGAGGTTGGGCTGTGGCACCCTAGCAGTACCAGCTGAACTCGGCTGAGTCCCTGGTTAGGCTGGAGGAACGTAGAGAGTAGAGGTCCCCTTTTTGTTTTGTTTCTTGTTGTTGTCGGCTACCCCCCAAAATTGGGGGAAGTGCCTTTGGTATATGTATGTGTATGTATATATATATATATATATATATATATATATATATATATATATATATATATATATATACGTATATATATATATATATATATATACATATATATATATTTATTTATATATATATATATATATATATATATATATATATATATACATATATATATATTTATTTATATATATATATATATATATATATATATATATATATATAATATATATATATATATATATATATATATATATATATATATATATATATATATATATATATATATATGTGTGTGTGTGTATATGTATATATATATATATATATATATATATATATATATATATATATATATATATATATATATATATATGTATATATATATATATATATATATATATATATATATATATATATATATATATATATATATATATATATATACTATATATATGTGTATAATATATATATATATATATATATATATATATATATATATATATATATATATATATATATATACATATATATATATATATATATATATATATATATATATATATATATATATATATATATATATATATATATATATATATATATATATATATATATATATATATATATATATATATATATATATATATATATATATATATATATATATATATATATATATATATATATATATATATATATATATATATATATATATATATATACACATATGTATAGTATATATATATATATATATATATATATATATATATATATATATATATATATATATATATATATATGTATATATATATATATATTTATATACATACATACATACATACACACACCTAAAATGTGAACCAGCAGTCCATCACACAGTATAAAACTTTTGACCATTTTACCTGGAAACTCTTACTTGTTGAATATTAATGCTCATGTTTTCCATTATCTTCACCACATAATCTTTTACTTATTATTTTCTAATTTCCTCTTTCATCCGCCATTTTCTTCATACGTTCGAAATATCTCAAAATAATGATTCATTATTTAACCTCGTAATCCTTTTTAATAAGTTATTTCTCCCTGTAAATATTTCTCATCTTATGTTTTTCACCCAGTAGCTGAGGGACAAATTCAATATCATAGTTGTTTCCTTTCATTGCTCTACCTTGCCCACATTTACCTTTTAAGAATTTCGATATTCGTAATCATTCATGCAGCTCAAATATAGCTTCATAGACATTTTTTTTTATTGCATGCGTAGGCTCTGCTACCTTCCCTGATTACAATTGGACGAGATTATTCTGTCATCTACCTTATAAGG
>NC_090732.1:106553634-106561134 GCF_036898095.1 Palaemon carinicauda
AAAGGTAGAGACTGTTATTTGGAATCACGTATAGCAGGCAGTGCACCACCAGCAAAACTGAAAAAGTACATTCTTAGCATTGTCCAAAATTTAAATGAAAGAACTCCCGTTGAATATTTGCTAGGTATTTCTCACAATATAAAATAAATAATAACACTTTATCCCTCCATAGTCATGTACTTGTCTTTAGTCATATAAGAATAAAAGAAAAATATTTTTTTAGCATTCTTGGCATTTTGATTCCATATAAAGTTGTTTTTAAAGTATACTAATGACGAGATTAAAATTCTTTTTTGATATACTGAAAGCGTCCAATTTTTATTTTCGATATAGTTCTTTTAATATCTAGTGAGCTTCATTTAATCACCATCCTTAAGGCAATGAGTTGATCCAGCTATGAGTTAGGCCAGCGATGAGTTAAGCTGGCGATGAGTTGCCGGCGAAGAGTTGGCGGCGATGAGTTGTTCCCAACCCTAGCCCAACGCTCTCTTTTATTTATTTATTTATTTTTTTTTTTTTTTGTGGGGGGGGAGGTCATTCGAAAGTTTTACTTTCTTTCCTGTAATGTTTAGAGTCGTTTTGTTATCCAGCACATCACAAGCAGAAGGACAGTGAAAGGTGGATGGTGTGATGCGTAGAATCTTTTTGTACACGGAAATTTTATTTACAAAAGTACGGTAGCTATATTCATAGGCTTATTATATATTATGTCTATCATAGTCTATCCAGGCAGGTGATTTATAGTGTGAGGTTCCGGGTCGATTTAGTTTTTTCCCACTATGTGCCTTTCCTATCAGCATGCTGTTCTGCATGCACACTGGAGCTACTTAACCACAAATTTTATAGTGTATCTGTATTCCCGACTTCAGTTTCTTCTTGATTTATATTAAGGTCAGTTTCTTGTCATTGACATGAGGTGCCTGACCTTCCTACATGACCGTTGGGTTGTATACCTGCCTGCTGGGCTTTTGGGCTTTGGACGATCCATTCACGTGTCTATGGTTGATTTCTCCATCATTATTGATTATGGTATTAACCCGTAATGAAGTGTGGGACAGAGGTAGATGGAGAACGCTGGCCAGAAACATCAACTCAACATAAAGGTGGGAGAAGAAGAAGAAGAAGAAGAAGAAGAAGAAGAAGAAGAAGAATACACAATTCCCATCCGGTATAGGTATTCTTTTTCATATTTTTGGTTGATTGGACTGAGGTAATCTGGTAAAGTTCCTTACCCGAGGGAGCCTGGAAATAATTCGAACCATTGTACTTTATGGATATCTCGATCTGCAAACACGTACTATACGGTAATCAATTAATTTACTACTACTAGTATTATTATTATTATTATTATTATTATTATTATTATTAATTTTTTATTAACATCATAAAACCCAGCCTCTAGCTCGGCTTTCATAGCATTCTTAAAAATATTTTCTCGGGTATGTCATTTCCAGCAAGTTTTCTTGATCTTCACACTCCAGATTCCATCACAAAGTTTACTGTTCAGAAACGAAAATTGAACATTCCCCAACACCAATCATTTATTTTCAATACCATCAAACATTAATGACCTGTGCCATCACGAAAAAAGGTAAACATTGCCTGCAGTGCATTGATATCTTCCTCAATTTTTTTCTTAATTTGGCACTTGATCCATGAATACGTTGATAACATCTCACATACGTTTTATATAACTTTCCCCTGTGAACGTGCACAAGGTACGTCCTCTATATAGGTGTCCTTATAATTTCTTTTATCGAATTATGTGACAAATTAGAAAAGAAAATAGAAAACCGGACGGTGTAAGAATATAAATAACTATGGTTCCCTTTAGTAACTTCTAGAAGGATTTAAAGGACATATAAATACCATCATATAGCCTATAGGTGTAGATTTTGTTTCAGGTTGACGCACAGTGGTCAGTTGAATTTGAAGAATGTAATGAATATACATATGTGAAGGCATAGAAATATCTCTTAAAATATGTGGAGTACCAACATCTAATGATAGTCTTTTTGTTAGCTTAAAAATGGCCAGTAAATATAGAAAGTGAAAAAAAAGGGGGTCCTTGTAATCGATAACAATTGATCAGGTTGTGCGAAAGTTGAACATGTAACCTTCAAGGGTTTAATTGCTCTCCTTTACCATGAATTGTGGTGTGTGACATTTGAAAATTTTGTTTTTGCTGATGTTACAATTTGTCTTCTCCTATTTTTTTTTTTTTTTTTATTGTTATTATTACGATCAACCGTGCAGTGGAATGCATTAAATATAATTTAGAAAATGGAGAATAACGTGATCCTATAAAGGAGAAATATTTTGCTGTTGTTAATTAACGATAATTTTCTGTTGATTATCAAACAGGAACATAAAATGTATTATTATTATTATTAGTATTATTATTATTATTATTATTATTATTATTATTATTATTATTATTATTATTATTATTATTACTAGCCTAGTTGGAAAAGCTAGATGCTATAAGCCCAAGGCCTCCAATAGGGAAAAATAGCCCAGTGAGGAAAGGAAATAAGGAAATACATAAAATGAGAACAAATTAACAATAAATCATTCTGAAAACAGTACTAACGTCAAAAGATATATATATATATATAAATAAATTTCTACCTCATACTTGGGATCGAACGCTAGCCCCTTCTAATGAAAGGCCAGGTCGAAACCAACCATGCCACGACCTGGCCTTTCATTAGAAGGGGCTAGCGTTCGATCCCAAGTATGAGGTAGAAATTTATTTCTATTTGAACACGATGTTGTGTTGATATTTATCCATATATATATATATATATATATATATATATATATATATATATATATATATATATATATATATATATATATATATATATATATATATATATATATATATATATATATAACTATTAACAACGTCCAAACAGATATGTCATATTTAAACTATAAAAAGTCTCATGTCAGCCTGGTCCAAATAAAAACATTTGCTGCAACTTTGAACTTTTGAAGTTCTACTGATTCAACTAAGTACAAGCCTTAATTTTCGATGTTCCTTTGAAACTTACGAGGAAATAGATACTGAAGTGACTACATACATTTTCCCATATCCACAGCTTTTTCTGTAAAATTAAGGATAATAGATAGTAGCGAAAAGTAAATGAATCTAGGAAACAAATTATCACTGAAGTTTGCCTTGACATTTCATTTTTGGGAAATTTACATTTTCCTAAAATATCGGTCATTGAGAAAAGAGAGAGAGAGAGAGAGAGAGAGAGAGAGAGAGAGAGAGAGAGAGAGAGAGAGAGAGAGAGAGAGAGAGAGAGAGAGCATTCGTAGTATCATTTCTTACCACCAATTGGTTACTGGTTATATAGGATGTTTTTCGTCAAAGAAAACCCTTATGTTTAAATATAAGTTGTTTTTACTAGATGAATAGTGGTGTCATTATTAAACTGCATTGAATACGATCAAAGCAGTTTCAAGTTGAATATTAGTTATGAGTGTGTGCTGTGTCAAATAAATTATTATTCACCATATTATTCATTATTAAAACTTAATCAAGGTGATTCACACTATAGTTCATCGATTTATGTCTGTAATACACAGTAGGTTAGCAAGAAGAGGTGTTTTTAGTACTTGTTGGAGAAATGTTAATGTTACTACATTAGGTATAGGCGTTTGTGGGAGCTCTAGCCCTGCTAAATACCGCCCAATTTCCATAAGTACCATGTTATCTAAAGTTTTCGAACGTATATCGGTAAAACGTCTAAATAGGTTTCCTGAAGGTAATTATCTATTCCCTAGTTTGCAATTTGGCTTACGCACACTCCTTGGAGCATGCAATGCTCTCGATTTCCATTGTACAGAAATCCCTTGATTGTAGTCATTAAGTTCGTATGATTGGCTGGATTATCATGAGGCCCTTGTTTTCAAACTCAAACAGTTGGAAGTTGGTAGGTGTTTTCTTAGCATTTTATTGAATTTTTAATAGATTGCAGAGTTGTTTTTGGTCGGCACCTAAGTGAGTGTAAGAATGTGATATCTGGTGTTCTTCAGGTACATATTAATAAAGCTCATGATAGGGGAACCTAATTAATGGAAAATCATGTTTAAAAAATGCGGATAGCCAAATAACTACGTTTCTAATAACAAGCTGGAATATTTATTTCCTTGATTATTGAAATAAGCCTAACCATGTAGCCCATGCTAAACACGGATATAACCTGGATTTTTTTTCTTTTTTCACACCGACTTGTTTTATTTACAATTCATTATTCAGGTGCTAAACTTCTTTGTATTTTATGAAAAGAAATCCTAATAACTTTCGGTGTAATGCTACAAAAGTTGCAAGTTAATTTACAGATTACATTAGGACAGTGCTTATTTGAAGTCCTTCCTGTTGCCATGCAATGTTGAACTCTCGTTAACACATGTAGAGCCACCGCAGATGTTTCTACAGGATTTTTTTTTTTTTTTTTTTTTTTGTGTATAAGAATTTATTGAATTGACAATGGCCATTCGCTGAGGGACTCCTTTTGTCACTCTTCAATTAATCACATACTTATTAGCAGATAAGGAGAATGACAATGATTGAATAAAATATTCTACTTGGCAAATCCACGAGTGTTTTTCAGAAGCGGATTCATAGCTATTGTTCCTAATTGTCAGAAATCACATTCGTCCGGTGTTTGCGACTACGGCTGATGCTGTAGCGCCTGGATCAAGCCCCTCCCTTGATATGCACTGGCTGGCGATGGGGGTATTAGTGAAACCCCATCCCCTCATAGTATTGCACGGCTGGTATTTCATAGTTTGAGTAGGTAATGTTACGTTTGTGCCGTGGATAGAAAACAAAGACAAAGCTAAAGTAGTGTCCGAACGGTCGGGTCTTATGGGTAACATTTAGGAATACCAATCACACCCAACTTCTCTGTTGAATCTAGGTGCATTTGCTGTTGTTTAAGTTTACGGATATTTTCCCTTTATATTTTGTTGATACTTACACAGTTTTATGCATCATCACTAATATAATTAATAATACACTACGATGATAAATATTTGTTTCCACATTACTCGAAGTATGCATAGGTACTGTTGGCAATCCTGCGATCCTGTGCTGAACGCAAATTCCAAATTGTTTCGGCAGTATAGTTTGATGTAACCATCATCATCATCTCCTACGTCTATTTATGCAAAGGGCCTCAGCTATATTTCGTCAGTCGTCTCTATCTTGAACTTATAATTCAATACTTTCGCTTTCGTTATCTCCTACTTTACGGTTCATAGTCCTCAGCCATATAGGTCTGGCACTTCCAATTCTTCTAGTACCTTGTGGAGCCCGATTGAAAGTTTGGTGAGCTACTCTCTTGGGGAGTGCGAAGAGCATGAACAAACCATCTCCATCTGCCCTTCATCATGATCTTACCCACATGTGGCACTCGAGTAATCTCTCTTATAGTTTCAATACTAATCTTGTCCTACTATTTAACTCCAAATATTCTTCTGGGGGTTTTGTTTTCAAATCTACAAAATCTGTTTGGTATTGTTTCACTGTCATACCATGACACATGTCCATACAGTAATACCAGTGTCACTAAACTGATAGGCCTATATAGCCTAATTTTTATGTGTAATTTCAGGCGACTGATATTGAAATTTTATTTAACGAAGCCATTGTCTGATTTTTTTTTTAATCTTTCATTAAACTCCAATTCTGAAGACACTATGTTAGAGATCGTAGTTCCTAAATATTTAAATGATTCTACCTCATTAATCCTTTCTCCTTCCAATGATATTTCACCTTCTATCCCATATTCCCTTCTCATCATCTCTGTCTTTCTTCTATTTATCGTAAGCACAACCTCGTGTGTGATATTTCATGCATTCTGACAAGCAAGCATTGCAAATCCTGTGGTGTTCTGCTAATAAGGACAGCGTCGTCAGCATACTTAAGGTCAGTTAATTTCCTATTACCAATCCAGTCTAATCCATGAGGAGGATAAACAACATAGGTGATAACACATTCCCTTTAAGTAGTCCACTGTTCTCTGGAAATTCATTTGATAGAACTCAACTAACATTAACTTTGCACTTACTATGCTCATGAACAGACTTAATGAAATTTAAAATTTAAGAGCAATCCATAATAACGCAGGACTTTCCACATAATTGGCCGGTGCACACTATCAAAGGCTTTCTCTTAGTCCACAACAGTGGATTCCTGTATTCTACACATTGCTGTACATGTTTCAAAATGAAAAGTTGATCAGTACAACTTCTACCTTTTATAAATCCCGCTTGTTCATCTGTCAGCTTTTCGTCAATCTTTTTCTCTAGCCCCTTTAGAATAGGGATACTATATATTTTCATGACAACTGACATGAGTGTAATATGTCTGTTATTACAATCAGTCAGATCTCTTTTTTTTTTTTTTTTTTTTTTTTTTTTTTTTTTTTTTTTTTTTTTTTTTTTTTGCCTACACTTCTATTTACCATTCATCAGGTTTTGCCTCTTCATTCCACATTCTATATGATAATCATGTAAGTATTCTGGGAGTCACTTCATTTTCGGCCAATATCATTTCAGCAGTTATTCCATCGTATCTAGGGGCTTTCCATCTCATGAGTTTTTTAAGAATAGCTTCGACTCCAAACTCACTAAATTCCTTCATGGGAACATCATGATCTTTGAAAAAATTACTATTACCGTAATTTGTTCTTATGATTCTCATGATTATCATAGATTTATTTTTTTTTTCATCACATGTTAGCTTAATTTGTTAAATAGAGCTTTTAAGGGTTTGAGATACGCTTCGTAGTGCCAGTGAGTGATGTTCGAACAAATTCCACTGAGATTTGTAGCATTGGTTTTGACGACGACCGTACAAAAAAATTGCTTATAGAGAGTCTTATAACATTTTTCGGGGATCAATCAATTCTGAATGTTTTAAATATTTCATGTTGTCTTGTTTCAAACATTGTTCTCCTGTCTGGTCTTCAGCTTCTGAGTGTCGTCTAAATTTATTGGACAAGAACTTGCGGTCTATTAGATATCTTATCCCTGGTCAAGGTATTAATTTCTGGGAATATCGTTTACTTAGTTCTTTCTTAATTCTTACAGGTGACACCTTTTCCATCATAAAACTCAATACAATACAGTATTCTATAAGTTTTATTCCAGCTTTGATCAGATTTTGGAATGATCTTCCTAACTGGGCAGTTGAATCGGTAGACTTTCAGAAGTTGAAACTTACAGCAATTTTTTTTATGTTGAACAGGCTGACATAAGTCTCTATTCAAAATTTATATATGACAGATCTATTTTAACGTTGTTACTAATTTTTTAATATTTTATATTTATTATTCATTACTTATGTAGTTTTATTATTTTCCTTATTTCCTTTCCATACTGAAATCTTTTACTCTGTTAGAGTACTTGGCTTATAGCATCCTCCTTTTCCAACTAGTTTTGTAGCTTGGCTAGCAATAGCAATAATGTATACTAAGG
>NC_090732.1:106571134-106573634 GCF_036898095.1 Palaemon carinicauda
GTGCAACTGGAACAAACTATGCATTGATATTCTAACCGAGTTTGATTTTTAAATGATTCAATATTTATATTACGAGAGAAGAAATACATAAATTCAAATGATTTCTACATAGTCCAATCAATTCATCCAAAATCTTAAAAAGGGAAAATTGTAAGAAAAATTAAACTTTTTTTAATGTGTTTATAGAGCCCCCCCCCCCCCCCAAAAAAAAAAAAAATAAGATATCTAAAAATTTTCAAATTCGGGGGAGCGGAAGAACAAATTTTTTTTTACATCTGAATTTAGCCAATTTTGGGGGATTCGGCTATAACCCCGTAGACCACAAAAATTGCTGGTTTTCCACTTTACACTGTCCTATCAAAATAATTTATGGATCTATACCTATGTTTTCAAGATTAATCTTTCACTTATTTATGGTTTTAAAGTCATATATATCTTCATTTTACCATAAATTGTTGTATACTACCCCAAAGACATCATCCCTGTATAAAATTATAGGTTTTTACGCAACACACAATAGGAATTCAGAATAATGTCAAACTACAAGGTAAAAATTTGAACAGACTTACTACAGTTGAAAAATGAGTGAATATAATAGGTATTCTTTGTTCAGTTTATTTTCACCTGTCTCCATTCCCCACAAGCTACAATACTTTCAACTAAAATTCTTCTGCATTCACATCGCATTGTGGTGCAAGTTCCAAGTCATTTTGCCATTTTGCTTTTGTCATTTTGCTCTGTCACTTTCCAACCCCAGTCCTTAGCCTAAGGTTAAAATCTTTCCACGTCTGGACCTGATGGTATGTTTGTAAGCTCTCATACTTGGCAGTAGCAGAGGTTGTTTGTCAACGACTTCGGATGCCCAGCTTTTTTATTTGTATTAAAGTTCCTTGAAAGTTTGGTATGTCAGGGCATTCAGATTTTCAGCATGTATAGCTTTGTACAAGCATATAAAAGCTTTCTCCCCAGCTTCAGTTATCTCTGAGGCAGAAGATTCGTTGCCACTGAAAACTCGAGCTTGCTCACGGAAACATTTGTTCTTCTAAATCAACAAAAAGCAGGGCTGCAATTTCCAGAAGTAGGGGCCTATGTAACTTTTTTCTTTTTGTGTTTTTAGTGTTAAATGTGAAAACTATGGAGTAATTATGCAAAAAGAGAGTAGGAAATATGTGGGGGGTGGGTTGCCCATGGTGGATGTCGAGAGTCCCAAAAGAAGCTCGAAGCTCGATGATCCTGTCTTTGGTTAATACAAAACTGGCAGAGAGACAGTAGTTTTTCCCAACCAAAGCAGCCTCGAAATTGTGCCACATCTCAGAATAGCGTGTGCAAATAAAAGGTTCAAACGCACTTCTTCTCTCACTTTATCCCAAACTTTGGCAATGTTCATGTATCTGACAGGAGACCTTAGTTTTGCACTCTGGCTTAAAGAAAATCTTGTTTGGGCTATCAGGAATATGGTGATACAATTACAACACTATCAGATCGGTGCGATGGTTACAATAAGCAGGTAAGTATCATCTTTGGCGTGGTGGACTTTAGTGTGGTCTTTCGAGATGAGACCTGAGTTGGTCTAAAAATATAATTGCTCATGTTATTGGATAGAAAGTCACCCTTCTCTTTCTGCAGTCTCATTTCTGGCGTAAATGCTTCTGCTCTAATTGCTGTGCCTGTGTGTCTCAAATTGGAGGAATCTTCTGTATTTGGACTACTCTTGTAGCTAGCAATGACAACCATCACATGTCCTAGTTTACCAATTACATATGACACATACTCCGTACACAGTTCATCATGAGTTTCACCCACATTCCAGAATACGCTATGCAGCAGTGCACCTCCATAAACACACAAACACATTTTTTTCTCGAGTCCTTCCATACTCTTACCAGAAACATGTGACTCTTTTTCCCACTAAACTTTGGCCAGGCAGCTTTATTCACTTTAACGAGCACATTTCGCCATTCAAAGAGAGATGGGGCATACACACAGTTCGATAGACAATGTATCCTAAAGATTATTTTTGGGGGTTCCAATAATTACCAGCCTTTGGTTTAGAAACAATGGATCAATTTGAATGTTATTTTTCATCAGTCTTCACTTTGGCTCTGGATTTTATAGTAACCGCCATAGTTTTATTTTTGAAGGTGTACCTTAACACAGGCTCACCAGCCATTTGTTTCACAATATTTCTCCCCTGTCTACGTTAACATTCTATGAAGTCTTAACCCGTGTAACCACATTCTAGAGATGAAGCGTCTTTGAATGTTTTTTTTTTTCCATTCACATAATTGATCATCTTATCAGAATCAGTTACATCCCTCTCTTTTCTGGAAATATATAAATTACTGTGCTGGTCACCTGTTTCATAGAACAATTTTTTTAGCTTCTTCATTGGACAGTTTATGTCAGTACAGATGGATCGTAACAAACACCAAAACACACTCCCTATAACTTTTTTATAAGGCATTCGATTCATTGGCTTTTGGTTAGCCGTAAGAGACAT
>NC_090732.1:106578634-106583634 GCF_036898095.1 Palaemon carinicauda
TATTTCACAAAAAGTGGACACAAAAGACCTGAAAAATTACCGAACAATATATGAAATATATACAAAGATTGTATTGGGCCTAATAGAAAGACAGCTAGATTTTAATCAACCAAAAAGCAGGCAGGTTTTAGAAATGGACATTCAGCAACTGAACATATCTGTGTAATTACCCAGTTTATGACAAAATATGACAAACCATTATGTTCGGCATTTGTTTACTAATGAAAGGCCTCCATAGACAAGGAATAAATAAATCTTATGTTTGGAAGTTAAGCAATTTTAAAGCATCATACAGAAGAGAGAAAATTCCGATTGAGATAGGAGAGGGACAGGGAAACCCCATGCTTAGAAGTTTTTAAAAAATCTAGATTGGGAAAATGTAGGAGATATTATTAATGGGGAATACCTTAACAAATTAACATTATCAGATTACATAGTTCTGTTAAGTGAATTATTGGGTGAATTGTAAAAGATTAGAGAAGATTTGAATAGAGAATGCAGAAATGTAGAACTAAAAATGAATTCGAGTAAAACTAAGATAGTGTTCAATGAAAATGCAGAGCAACAAATAAGAGGTATGGACGAGCCTCTAGAGATTGCTAATGAGTATATAAACTTAGGACAGACAGTAAGTATTTCTCAGGAAACGAGACCGAAATTAAAATGAGGATTAGCATGGGATAGAGACCATTTTGGTAAACAAAATGACACCATGATAGGTAAAATGCCCCTTTCTCTAAAAATAAAACTATTTAATGAGATCGTCCTACCAGTATTAAGTTATAAAACAGAAACTTGGAGCCTTACTAAAGCCTTAGAACAGTGGTTCCCAACCTTTTTTCTGTCATTTCCCCCCTGCACCCAGTTCAACCATCCACGTTTCCCCCTTCATGCCCCGCCCAGCCCTCATGCCCACTCGCCTGCCTCAGAAATGGGCATGACACTCCAATTCTCCCTTTGAATATCATGTCTTTGAGAACTGATATAATCATATCACCATTGAATGGCTAACAACAAATTGCCACACGTACTATCAGGACATTTTCCGCTTGTTTTAGTTAGTAGGTAGTGTAATTATTTCCCCCCTTTGAAGCTTCAAATTTCCCCCCAGGGGGAAATTTCCCCCAGGTTGGGAACCACTGCCTTAGAACATAAGCTAGTTACAACTCCAAGATGTATGGAAAGAATAATGATGAGAATAACGCTAAGAGAGAAACAGGGCAACATGTGAAATACTTTTTCAACCAATTCTTCTTTTGATGCCACTAAATTGCAGTTATGAGGCAAGGAAATACATTCGGTTCTGAACAAACTAACATTTATTTTTATATTTATATAGATTATTTTGATAAAGTTAAAAACACTACGGTGAGTGACTATACGATTTTATGGGTTTAAGGAGGTCCACCCTGGTTTGGAGTAAGATTGATGCTGTGGAAAGGGTAGAAAGCAGTAATGTGCATATGCAAACACGCACGTACTGTATTTGAATACAACGTTGTGTCAAAATTTCAATGTAATCAGATATGATTTTTCAGAAATTTAAGTTTTTTAACAAACAAGCATGTACATTTACACACACACACACACACACACACACACACACACACACACATATATATATATATATATATATATATATATATATATATATATATATATATATATATATATATATATATATATATATACACACGCACACGCGCACACACACACACACATATTTATATATATATATATATATATATATATATATATATATATATATATATATATATATATATATATATATATATATATATATACACACGCGCGCACACACACACACACACATATATATATATATATATATATATATATATATATATATATATATATATATATATATATATATACATATATATATATATATATATATATATATATATATATATATATATATATATATATATGTATGTATGTATGTATGTATGTATGTATATATATATATATATATATATATATATATATATATATATATATATATATATATATATATAAAGTAGCGGATATTCTAACATCACGTGACAAAAAGAAATGGACATGGGCAGAACATATAAAGGGAGGGACAGACAACAGAATGGTCATTGAGAATAGCAGAATGGGTTCCGAAAGATTGTAAAGGAAGCAGGGGAATAAAGAGGAGACGATGTATTGACGAACTAAGAAAGTTTAAGAGTGCAAACAGGTAAAGAAAGACAAAAACATACACAATTGAAAGGACACGTTTGAATTTCGGAAAAATTAACGAATTTTATAGAAAGTTTTGTATCATCATTGAAATATTTACATAAATTTGAATATCAGTTGTCTTTATTTCCTGTTGTCTTCTCCTGTTGATGGAGTTTGCATGTTGCTACGTACATAATGTATACAGATATATATTTTCATATGATTAACATACACACACAAATGTAACATAATTTTACATATTGGTGTGCCTCAAGGTTCTGATAAAGGCTCCAGATAAATAAAGTCAGCTCTTAGTATTTTTCTTTAAGCGAAGGCCTGATGTTTGTCATGTGAACGCCACCTTTCCATGGTTAATGCCCAATTAACTTGAAACGTGTTTGTATCTAAGGGTCGTGGAACCTTAAATTTGATGACAATGTTATGGCAAAACATCAAGAAAGTGTTGGAAACGTGAGTTAAACTGACTGAAAATAGTATAGTAAAAGGTTAAGTGGCAGTGACTCAAAGAAATTACCAGGCCCTCATAGGAAGAAATACTGCAACCGCATTTGATAGATACTTTTATAAACTTAATCGTCATTGCTGCTAACTTTGAGTGTCTGTTAAAATCCCCCTTACATGCGATCACATACCTCCAACCTTAAGTCAAATATCTTTGAAAGATACGTGGAAGAGGTCCATCTTCATATTACATTTTTGTATTGATGAGAAGTTTTAAACGAGTAAATAAATTCATATTTTCTATACTACATTAACTCAAATGTGAACAAGATAAAAACCCTCCCTCTGTAGATGCAAGAAGGTGTTTAATTTACTGAGGGATTGGCATCTGTCTGTTGATTTAGATTGCGTTACTTTACGAAAATTGTGACAGTAGACTTCTAGGGCTAATTTAATCCATATTTTTTGTTCTTCGAAAGAAAGACTAGGCATAAAGGATCATCCGGTTCTCAAATTCTGTGCTTTACTCTTCACTGTTGTTGAATACTTAGTTTTCCAGTGTGTTTCTTTTTGACTTTCTTTTTAAAAAGTATGTAGGTCATCCCCTCTGAAAACAATAAAAAGAATGAACCTCCTATCCTGCAATAGTGAATATGCCTATTCTTTCACACGCTTTAAAATAAGTCAAATATGAAGTTTTATTGAAAAACTTGCTTCTTCATCTGCATATGGGCGTTTGTAAATTAAATCGACCATGCTCAGGCAAAATTTGCTAAGCAAATTCGATTTACTAATTACTTCCATGACCTGTTAATGAAAGGCAGCATCTGGTTTAATGAAAGAACGATATTATGAAAATTCTAGATATCTCATATTTTTTGAAGGTTTCGGTGCCAACTGATGCAAAAGTGGCAGACAAAGCAAACAGACATAATAAGTGAAAACTGTCTGTTCAGCAGTGGGGTCGCTATAACGAACACAATGGGCACACCGACTATGAAATAAGAAGGAGAAGAAGGAGTCGGACCTTTTCATACCCGAACGCTTCCTTTCCTCCCTCTGCCGATGACAATCTTCGTTAAGCCAATCACATTCTGTCGTCGCGGAAGACGAGCTTACTCGAGTGGGTTTGGGTTTTGTTGTGTAACGAGGCAGAATCGAAAGGGATGCACTAAGGTGGTGGTAGAGGCACCTTTTTTGGGAGTGAAGGGAGGGAAGTGGAGGACTTATAGTGAGAAGAGAGGAGGGGAAGGTAGGAAGGAAAAGGATTATGCTGGCTGGACGTCTGTGCGAGGATGGATAGATTCTGTCGGAAATTCCTGTGTTATCCTGAGTTTTGTGGGATTTTTTTTTCCGGACCACTATATATGAGTAAGTGAAAGAGGAATACTTTTAAATTCTGATAAGAAACTGGGAGGTATGCGCATATTTCAGCATGTACACTCCAACACATATGATTTCCCCTATATAATAAATAGCAAGTGTTTTGATATAATCTCCTACTTCGCGCTTTATAGTCCTAAGCTATGTATGCCTGGGTCTTCAAATTATTCTAGTGCCTTTTGGAGCCCAGTTTTACGTTTGGTGAACTAATCTCTCTTGGGGAGTGCGAAGAGTATGCCCAAACCATCTCCATCTACCCCTCATCATGATATCATCCACACATGGTACTCGAGTAATCTCTCTTATATTTTCATTTCTAATCCGGTCCTGCTATTTAACTCCCAATAATGTTCTGAGGGCTTTATTCTCAAATCTACTAAATCTGTTGGAGATTGTTTCATTGCCATACCATGACTCATGTCCATAGAGTAAAACAGATCTCGCTAAACTGAGGATGCCCTTTGCGTCAATAGCCGTAGGAGGATATGATGATGATGTTTTGATATATATATATATATATATATATATATATATATATATATATATATATATATATATATATATATATATATGTGTGTGTGTGTGTGTGTGTGTATATATATATGTATGCATATATATATATATATATATATATATATATATATATATATATATATATATATATATATATATATATATATGTGTGTGTGTGTGTGTGTGCATATTATACTAGATATATATATATATATATATATATATATATATATATATATATATATATATATATATATATATATATATAAAATATATGTGTGTATGTGTGTGTTACTAGTGTACCTGAACGGTCAAAGATGATGTCTATATAACTGAATAGATATGGACAAATGCGCACAAGTACTGGCTCTGCCGTTCCACCCACTCCCTCTTTCCGAACTGCATCACGTGAGTTCGGCAATATGTGGGAG
>NC_090732.1:106591134-106598634 GCF_036898095.1 Palaemon carinicauda
AGAGAAAGCAGAAGTGTAGGAATGAAAATGAATATGAGTAATACTTAGATCATTTTCAAGAAAAATGCAGAGAGACAACAAATTAGTTATAGACGATCCTCTAGAGATTGTTAATGAGTATATGTGTTTTGGACAGACAGTAAGATTTTCTCGGGATACGAGACCAGAATTAAAAGAAAGATAAATATGATGGAGAGCATTCTCTAAACAGAATAAGATTATGAAAACGTAAGATGTCACTTTCTCTAAAAATCAAAAATATTTATACCAGTATTAACATATGCATCAGAAACTTGGAACCCTAGTAAAGCCATATATCATAAGCTAGTTACAACTCAAAGAGCTATGGAAAGAATAATGATGGGAAGAATACTAAGAGACAGAAAAAGAGCAACATGGATACGACAGCGAACTAAAGTAGAGGATATTCTTACAAAATGTTGAAAAAATAGAAATGGACATGGGCAGGACAAATAACGAGAATGACAGACAATAGATAGGCATTAAAAATAACAGAAATGGTCCCTAGAGGTTATAAAAGAAGCATGAGAAGGAAGAGAAGACAATCAAATGACGAATTAAGAAAGTTTGTGGGTGTGGACTGGCACAGAAAGACCATAAACATGCGCAAGTGGAAGGACATGTTTGAGGCCTTTGTGCTGCAGTGGAATAGTAGAGGCTGACGATGACATGATGATGATATATATATATATATATATATATATATATATATATATATATATATATATATATATATATATATATATATATGTATGTATATGTATATGTATATGTATATGTATATGTATATGTATATGTATATATATATATATATATATATATATATATATATATATATATATATATATATATATATATATATATAAAGTATTATGATACATGCACTGAGTCAACATTTAGCCTTAGTTTCGTTTGAGTAATTAAAAACCTGCCGAGAAATATTTATTATATCGTATTTTACAATTAACTTCCTAGAATATTTGCATTCATGCTGGGTACTTGATAAAATGTCTGCTGAGCCCTTTGTCTTCTCAACAATATTCTATGGGCATTTTCCGTATGTGAGCAACCTTAATGAATAATGGTGTTAAACTTTTTTTTTTTTTTTCGCTGCTTATATATTTTTCTTGCTATTCATTGTATAACTGAGAGTTTATCCTCCAAAGAATGATTTTATGTATAGTTATTCTCCTTTAAAATAGTTTTAAAGTCAATTTCATCCTTCTCATTTCAGCTTAGTCTTTCATTTTATAGTTGACAATACTACATACTGAACACACTCCATATAAATCAAGAATTTCTTCTTTTTCCCCATCTCAATGCTATATTTCACAATAAAACCTTCCTCTCTCATGGAGCCTAAATCATGGGTGATGTTATCGGTTGCGCTGAATGTGGTCGGTGGGCCAGCACAGATGGGGTAAACGAGATTTGGGTGAAAGGTCGAAATGGGATAAAAGAAGGGTGTTGACAAGAGAAAAAGAAACACATGAAAGGAAGCGGCATGAAAAGCAGACCCAAGAACGAGGAAAAGGAAACTTGTTTGATAATGAGGGAAGTTGACGAAGAATTAGGAACAGGAAAAGGAAGAAAACTTTCTCTGGAACCTAGAGTGGTGAAAGAAAAAAAGTTTTGAGTGATATTCACGAAAAGGACATTTTCATTTAAGCAAAATAATGTGGTGCGGAGTCAAGAGTGGCCAAGATGGAAAGAGGGTGTTAAATGTGTGCCAAAATATAAAGAAAAAACTAATACACCAGAACAGGCACTCGGTATAGCACATATTTTCGCCTATATCATGTATATTTAAAGATAGGCAATTAGATTATGCACATTTTGGCACTAGTTTCATGCAAATCGGATAAGAAGTTACCACGATATAGTAAAGAGACGTTTTTGATCATTTCATTACCTTGACCTTTGACCCAATCACTTCCAAAATCTAATCAAATTGTTCTTGGCTAATGGCCAATCATTCCACCAAATGCGGATCACAAACACACAGACTGATATACAAACAAATAAATACCCAAATAAGGTTAATGACATCACTAAACCATGTTGTATATCACAAGATAGGCTATTTAATTATGTAAATTGTGGCACTAGTTTCTTGCAAATCTGATAAAAATTGACCAGCATATAGGAAAAAGGCGCTTTTTAACCTTACGTGACGTTGGCATTGACCTTTTGACCCAATCACGGGCAAAATCTAGTCATTGTGTTCTTGGATCATGGCCATTCATCCCACCAAATTTCAAAGGGTTCGGTCAAATAGTTTGCGAGTTTTCTGATTCGTATTTTTACCTAATCAAATTGTCCTTGGAGCGTGGCCAGTCATCCCACCATATTTCGTGAGATTCGGTCAGATATTTTTTTGAGTTATGCGATTCTCAAACACACACTGACAGACAAATAAACATACGCCTATCAAAACATAAACTTCGCCGCAACGAAGTTGCCGAAGGTAAAGATTAGCCTATTTGCTTTTTAACAGAATAAGATAGCAAAGCCGGTTTTAGTCGCCGATAACGCTAGTTAAGTACGTATAGAACAGCAGCAGTAAACCTTCATTCCAATGAGGAAGACATAGGTATAAAGGTAGAGGGGACTGAATTTGATATAAGACCAGAATGTACATGTAGATATCAAAAACAAAAGAGAGAGAGAGAGAGAGAGAGAGAGAGAGAGAGAGAGAGAGAGAGAGAGAGAGAGAGAGAGAGAGAGAGAGAGAGAGAGAGAGAGAGAACATGTGCCCTTTTAATTCAACTGAATCTTTGATAAAGCCACACGATAATGCAGCTCAACATTTAATCTACCTTTCGGGTAACATTTGCAGTTTAATATTGTACCAGTCAATACTACAGTTGACATTACCTTCGTACTCTGCAGATACTGTAATACATTCTTCCTCTTTTTATTTACTCATATTCAGACATTTCAAATATTGACTTTCGTCCAGAAGAATGTAGTTTTTTTTCTTTCTTTTTTTAGACCCGTCTAGTTAGTTGTGAAGAGTAAATATCTTTAATTATGAAAATTTCTGAATATATTAAAGTAAGCACTCTTGCTTCAAATTCCTCTACGGTATTATTCTTGTTATGGAATCTACATTTATCATTGTAATGTACGCCTATTATATATATATATATATATATATATATATATATATATATATATATATATATATATATATATATATATATATATATATATATATATATATATATAACACTCACATATACACTTTCTGAGTTGGGGTAGTTTTACGCGATGAAAGGTTTGTGTATCGTCATGATCAGCGAACCTATACTAGTCAGGGCCATCCGAACAAGGCTGGTTTGCTATGACCTATCAGACTACAGCCTCCCATCATCTTCAATTCACAGTGCCCAGCATGGTGATGGAAACTGCGCAAACATCAGACATGAATAAAGACACGTCTGAGAAACGGCTGCATTTGTTATTGTATGTATGTATATATATATATATATATATATATATATATATATATATATATATATATATATATATATATATATATATATATATATATAATGTGTGTGTGTGTATATATGTGTGTATAAAATATACAGTATATACAGTATATATATATATATATATATATATATACATATATATATATATATATATATATATATATATGTGTGTGTGTGTGTGTGTTTGTGTGTGTGTGTGTGTGTGTGTTTGTGTGTATGTGTGTGTGCGTGCTTGTATAGTATGAACACAGAAGGAAACCTAAATGGTGATCCTCAATTAATTTTATACCACACAACCCTACGAATAATATAAAATCTTAGTAATGTAGAATAAAAGTTTCCAGTAAAATTGAATACTTATACTTTTACTTACATAGCACTTTGCACTTTATAGTCAAAAGAGATCTCAATCTTCAAGTACCAGGAATTTCACAACGCCAGAATTATTGAGTAAAATTAAATCAAGAGAGATTGCTACCAGTTACCATGTTCCACAAGATATATGACGTTTCTGGAGATTTCAATTAAAGATTATGTTTGCTTAAACTGTTACGAGTTTGGAAGTGTTAATTGGAAACGTTCACAAGGGCAGTCTGGTCTTTCTGGAAATGGCTTTTACTGGAAACAAGACAAGATTCGTGACATTTCTTATATGTATGATCAGCAACTTATTTATAAAGCATCAAACTAAATAATCAATATATGAGCTCATGTTTAGTAGTATATATATATATATATATATATATATATATATATATATATATATATATATATATATATATATATATATACTGTGTATAGAAATCAATAATAATAATAATAATAATAATAATAATAATAATAATAATAATAATAATAATAATAATAATAATAATACCAACATATAAAGATACAAATAAGAAAATTCGAATGAGGTTAAATCATTTTTATCCTCAGTATGAAAAAAGTATTTTTTGACGTAGAAACCTACATAATTTATGTTACAAATAATGAACAACTGTTCTTGAAAATGGCATCCCTTGACTAGAATTGAAATTTGTGACTAGGTTCATAAATCTCGCGTTGATTTTAGCATATTATAGGTTCTGCTTTCCAATTTGTCTCGCATTGGTTACTTGTGATAACAACATTTCTGTATTTGATTATTCTTTTTCACTTAGTTAACCAACATTTCTAAAGCTGCATTCTTAGTCATCCTTCTTCTGTTAAATTCATTATGCCACCATTCAGTTCCATTATTCGTGCTTATCAAGTCATTTGCGACACGGGTATGAACTGACCATAGCTGGATTTTAAGCAGGGTTTACGTCGGTGTCCACTTTGAACTACATATACTCATAACCAAGTCAATTCAAAATACACCAGAAATTCTTCGATTGTACCTTCTATATCTTCCGTTAGAGAAGAAATAAGCTCATCAGATCGAACATATACTTAACCAGAAGGAGCAAATACTAACGCTTGAAATTGCTTTTTGATGAATGCGTTACTGGTTTCAGTATACCTGGATTGTAAACCAAATGACTGGATGTTGCGCCACAGACACCAATCAAATTGGAATATATTTTCTTTCTTATACTACTAATAGTGGACTTTTAAAATACGATTTTCCATGAAAAAAAAAAATGAAATGAACTCGTGAGATTGCTCATCCTTTTTGCCAGGAGGAGAAACAAACAATTGACTCCTTCTTTGGCAAAGACCCACACACACCTTGGTATATGTTTTTTGTAGTATTATGAAATATATTTGAGGGAATATCTTCTGTAAAGCTGTCCATATGTTACATTTTGTTCTACACTTTAAGAGCATCACATCTGAAACCTTCAGTCTGGTGAGTATGGGCTGCAAAAGAAAGCACAATATCGTTAGAAGTTGTTATTCGTTCACCAAAATATCCATGGATTACATCGCCTTAAAATTTAATCTTCCTTTCGTTTATCGACAACGTAAGCATAACCTTCGTAAAGAGTATTTTACCGCCTTTGTTCGTTTTTTTTTTTTTTTTTTTAGCAATAGGAAAGGCTGAAAACAATTCCTCTAAAGTGTAGATCTTTAAGAATTGAAACATTCGAAAAATATATCTTCGTTGAGAATATGTGGGTGCTGGTGTTACGAAAAAATGTAAACAACTATTTTCTTATGTGATAACTACCAAGGTAGAATGATTTAAATGAAATTATTATCATGAAAATAATTACTGTTTTAATCCTTATAGTATATAGTTATTATAACCTCCGCCATCGAAGTTGGTAGGAGGTTATGTTATACCTCTTGTTTGTGTTTTTATGTTTCTGTATGTGTTTGTGAGTGAACACCTTCCTGGCCACAATTTTAATTGTAGAGTAATGAAATTTATAGGGATTAACTGTTATGTAAAAAGATGGACATGATTAAATTTTGGACGATTCAGGTCAAAGGTCAAGGTCTTGATCAAGTAAAATGTCTAATTCACGTAATCAGCCAGAAATTTGGACATCGTTGTCACAGAGACTTCAAACTTCATTCAACTTTGAGTGTATGAAAATCCGTGTCAATTCATATATGTGAAGGTCGAACCTCAAGGTCTACTCCATGGTCAAGGTCAAGCAAATGGTCAAATTCCGGTCATCAACCATACCGCCACAATTTTAATCGTAAAGTAATGAAACTTGCAGGAATTTTAAACTGTTGTCTAAAGGGCTGGAAATTAATAAATTTTGGAAGGTAAAAAATCTAGGTCACGGAAAAGGAAAACGTCCTTATCACGCAATCAGCCATAAGTTTGGACATTATTGTCATAGAGAGTTCAAATTTGGTTCATAATTGAATGAATGAAATTCCAAGCCAATTAATATATGTTAAGTTCAAAGGTCAAGGTGAAGGTCGATCAAAAGGTCGAGAAATAAGCTGCCGCGGCGTAGGTCTCTCTACTGAGTGCCCCTCTAGTTGCTGTTATTATTATTATTATTATTATTATTATTATTATTATTATTATTATTATTATTATTATTATTATTGGCGTCGACATTATGCCTTCTTCAAAGGGATGTCAGCATTTTGCCCATGAATATATATATATATATATATATATATATATATATATATATATATATATATATATATATATATATATATATATATATGTAATTATATAAATATATATATGTACTTATATATATATATATATATATATATATATATATATATATATATATATATATACATATGTGTGTGTGTGTATATATATGTACTTATATAGATATATATTTATGTATATATATATATATATATATATATATATATATATATATATATATATATATATACATATATATATATATATATATATATATATATATATATATATATATATATATATATATATGTATATATATATATATATATATATATATATATATATATATATATGTACTTATATATATATATATATATATATATATATATATATATATATATATATATATATATATATATATATGTATATATATGTAATATATATGTTTTATATGTATATGTTATATTTATATTTATATTTATATGTAATATATATATATATATATATATATATATATATATATATATATATATATATATATATATATATATATATATATGTATGTGGGTGTATGTGTACACACACACACGCACACACACACACACACACATATATATATATATATATATATATATATATATATATATATATATATATATATACATACATATATATATATATATATATATATATATATATATATATATATATATATACATACATATATATATATATATATATATATATATATATATATATATATATACATATATATATATATATATATATATATATGTATGTATACATATAATTAATTATATATATATACATACATTATATATATATATATATATATATATATATATATATATATATATATATATATTTATATATATATATATATATATATATATATATATA
>NC_090732.1:106626134-106631134 GCF_036898095.1 Palaemon carinicauda
TTTACAAAAACACATACACAAATATATATATATATATATATATATATATATATATATATATATATATATATATATATATATATATATATATTTATTTATTTATTTATATATGATTATAGGTAGGACATGAAAAGTAAGAAAACTTGATTGGTGTTGATACTTTCATCTTATTGTTGACTTTAACGTCATAGTAATATAATTAAATAGACAAGAATATAGTACTCATGTAGGGAAATTATATTCCTAAACTGTCTGTTTCTAAATTATATATAAGACAGCTTTATATAAAAGAGGGTAATGCAAGAGCACTGGAAAACAAATCATGGCTTAGGTTTGAATTGTAACCGTGGTCACAGGAGATTAAGATGGATTACGTAACTCATTAATATGGATTTTTGTCTAGGTCTCCAACAAACCAGTTGTACGACTTAATCTTTGCTAGCGATCAACCAAAGCATTATCATCAGATCCCCTAGAGACGGCCATATTATAATCTTTTGTTCACATAGAAATCTATTTAGACGTTTGGCCGGTATAAGGAAAGTTACATTGTGGCGGGTTACATACGAAGCAAACTTCACATCCTTAATAACTCTAACAGACAAATAGTCCCACAACACACACTCTTCCTTTACTTTTACGCTAAATAGATTCTTGAAGAGAAGGAACAGTAAATCAAAACTATATTTCTTACAAACTAAATAATAAATATTCAAACAAAAAAACAAAACAAAAAACAACAACCATGTTTATTACTATAACACTTTAAATCAATAAATAAAATAGTGCAGCCACATCCAAATCCCCCCCCCCCAAAAAAAAAACTGACCAAAGCTTAAAACTAAATTAACAGGAATCTAATATATATATATATATATATATATATATATATATATATATATATATATATATATATATATATATATATATATATGTGTGTGTGTGTGTGTGTGTGTGTGTGTGTGTGTGTGTGTGTGGACATGTCCACTCTTCCAAATAAGCCTAACAGTCGTTTAATCAACGGCGCACTGCCACAACTCCGTAGCCAAGGGTAACCTTTGCCAACTCTGCGTAGCACTCAATTAGGTGGAGCAGCAAATCAGACTTTTAGCTAATGCGTCATCATCATCATCATCACTCAAAGAGAAAAGTCCTTCATTCAGGTGAAGCCGTTACCGATTGTGTCCAAGTAATTGATATCAGTCAGTTCCACGTCCTATATATTACCAGGGTGAAAATCATTCTTCTACATCAAAAGAAGTCTTCAAAAATGAATAAATAAATAAAACATACATGGATATTCTTATCTAACTAAACAATCTCACTATAATCAACGATAAAAAATTAACGATTTCTATCATTCACATCCAGTCCAAGCATAAATAAACAAACTGTACTTAATGTTAATATGTAGAAAACACTTCCAAAGTTGGTCAAAAAGAAATATAAATCCAGCAATCACAACTGATCCTAGCAGGAACCATTTTCAAAAAATGCATTTGCCCATGACAATCATTACTTTCCTAACCAATCAAGCAAAAAAAAAAAAAGGAAAAAAAAAAAGAAATTAACAAACAAACAACCTCAATTATACAAACAGTATTTTTCACTAGATACAATTGTTACATTACCCACCTCTCTCTCTCTCTCTCTCTCTCTCTCTCTCTCTCTCTCTCTCTCTCTCTCTCTCTCTCTCTCTCATATACGTAAACACACAATGATTTGGCAAAAATAAATAAAAAGAAATATATATAAAAGTTGATCCTCCAGATCATACTGAACAAGAAACACTATATAATACATTATTGCCTCATACATTGCTATTCTATCAACATATCAAGACATTAACCTTATATCCATTTATTTCCAAAACTAGTATGACATAATGAAAACATTTACGGAATAGAGAACTAATAAGTTAGCCATTGTTACTTTTTTCTCTCTAACTAGACCCTATAAAATGTGTACTTAGTGCCCTAAATTTCATAGAAGAAAACAGAATATTTTATATTTCCTATTCAGACCATTCTAGAATACAGAGTATTTATGAATTGGTTAACTTGTTGATTAAAAATATTCCTGGAAATGACATTAATGTAATATATGTTACTCCTTGTTCAGGATGTAACTTGTTTTAGGTCAGTCAGTCGATAGGCACTTAGCCCACCCTCAGTGAGACTACTAAGTCAATGTAATATATATATATATATATATATATATATATATATATATATATATATATATATATATATGTGTGTGTGTGTGTGTGTGTGTGTGTATATATATATACATACACGCACACACACACACACATATATATATATATATATATATATATATATATATATATATATATGTGTGTGTGTGTGTGTGTGTGTGTGTGTGTGTATACACACACACACACACACACACACACATATATATATATATATATATATATATATATATATATATATATATATATATATATATATATGAAAAATTACAATTCAAAAAGAAAATACGTGAATTACTAAACAGTTATTTTGCATAATTACAGTACTACCGAACTGTCAATGAAATGTATTAAAAAGTCTACAATATGAACAAAATATGCTGAGGCCTACTGCTCACCTAAAACAAGAATAAAATACTTTTTAATGAAGATTTTGAGACACCTCTTAAAACTTATTATTATTTTTTTTTTTTAAAGTATCCTCCTCCTTACAGGTTATGGTATTAATTGACCACACCTTTTTTCTTTAGATTAGAAATAAATTCACCGGGCATAAATCAACTGTTCTCGGATAGTAAATCAATGGTAGCTTGAATTTTATCTTATTCATGAACATGCACAAAATTTACTTAAAAGCCAACTTTTTTGTCACAGTACAACATTTCGTATTCGTAGATGGGCGATTAATATTCGGATAGAAGATTCGTTTTACCGATACACATAATCGATTAGATAATTATTTTTACTCTACGATTGCGCTACAAATTATTGCATAGGTTCCCTCATTATTTCTGACAGGGTTACTGTATTTGTCTAAATTCAGCAACCGATATCCGACAATTTTTTGCATCCGCTAGGGCCTTAGAGGTGGTGCAGACGCACAAGCCACAGATATTAATCTCTAATCCGACCCATGTATTATTTTCATAATAACAAAATATGTTTTTGTTCTTTTATAGGAGATTATTGTTTATTTTTAATAAAGATCGATTTTTTTTCTGACAGCCTATCCCAGATCCAATTTTGTGGGTCCAGAAAGAATTCTTATTCTATCACTGGAGTTTGCGCGAAAAATAGTATTATATAATTTTTTTTTTTTTCACAAATTTTGTTACTAGACTTTTGTATGACATTATATTTTTATAACCAATAATATTTACTTTCACAGCAGCTACCATGCAATTATAATCACAAATAATAAAAATAAGTCACCAATGTAAGTATCAATCTCACATTATCAATCATGACTAGCTTTTAATTTTCTTGTTACTCCGTATCTGTAAAACTATTTATTTAATTTTTACGTTTTCTGAATTATTTGAAAAATGAAATTGTCTGTGCAATATTTTTAACTTATAGTGCCTCTAGTGCTGTGTTGCCAATTTTCATTCTATCAACAATTCATTACACAATAAGTTGAAAAAAACTCATCAGAAAATCATCAGAAAATTATTTTTTCAGTTACCGATGTATATTTTCCAGGAAGGTAAAGTGGTAGCAACCCTTAATTTCAAATTAACAATCTAATTCGAAATCAATTTTGATCTTTGTATAGTTCACTAATAATATTTGTATTTCTAAGGTCACAAAAATAATGTCGATTCACTTGCAATTATGTGGGAAGTAAAGAGTAATCAAATTAGTTTAATGTACAGCATTCCTGGTGGAACTGGATCTTCATCAATTTGGGTAGAGATAGACTGGGTTGTATGGAAAGGTATGTCTCCCCCTTCCGGATCAAATTTCTGCGGGCGCTACTGGTCAGCTTTACATCTAAATACATTTATGTTGGAACAAACCGGCATAAGATGGACACATCTAGGCCTTTTGAAGATGACGCTTTGGTTGCCCACTAGATAAGATCAAGTGACAGAATTGGTAGTTCGAAGACCTGGACAAACATCCCCATGAGTATCTTTGCCCAACAAAATATTGCTGAATTTTCTTGATCGCTTGTACCTAAGAACACAGTTTAATTGTAACGGCTGAACAATTTTCCCGTAAATCTTCGTTATCCTCTTTGCTAAAATCTGATTTAACTGGAATCATAAAAAAATTGACAGTTCAGTAATCAAATTTATTCTCCTTTTTAAATATATCTTTACAGACGAGTATATATTCTCATCGTCAGTCCGTTGTTGTCACCAATAAGACGAAAGTACTGACCCCGATGTCTCTTCACGTTTCCTCTCGTGGCTATAATACATACTCTATGCTCATCATGTGGAGGCTGTCAGGATTCATACACACACACACACACACACACACACACACACACACACACACACGATGGAAAGTTAAAAAGTTCCAGGAAAATTTAAATAAAGCGATCTAAAAACTTCAGTTTTCTTAGCATCTCTTCGTAATAGTTTTTTTTTTGTGATTATCTATTATACTCCAAGGAAATCAACAGGTATTGCTTTGCCCAGGTCCTCAAAATGGTCCCATATCCTCCAGAACTGATCTCTCCGATGTAAACTTCATTGGTACACCAGATGTATTTGGTATTAGTAGCCACTGATTAATTTGAATGTTGGATTCAAGGTCAAACTGAGTAATCCATGAGTCAACTCAGTGGACGATTTCGTCAAAAAACATCAGGCGTCAGTTGATTCAAACATCGTTAAAAGCGCAAAGGAAAAGTAAGTCATCCATCTGTGTGACTGAACTGGTCCTCATGAAATGCTTTTGGACAAAACTGACTAACAGTTTACTAAAATTGAAATTTCATTCAGAATTGAAAACGCTTAACCCACGTATATTCCCACTTCACTGGCAATTTCCT
>NC_090732.1:106643634-106648634 GCF_036898095.1 Palaemon carinicauda
TATATATATATATATATATATATATATATATATATATATATATCTATATATATATATCTATATATATATATATATCTATATATATATATATATATATATATATATATATATAGAGTGTGTGTGTATGTATATAAATATATGTATATATATATATATATATATATATATATATATATATATATATATATATATATATATATATATATGTATGTATATATATGTATATATATATGTATATTTATATATATATGTATATATATGCATATATATAAATATAAATATATATACATATATATGTATATATATATATATATATATATATATATATATATATATATATATATATATATATATATATGTTGTGGCAGTAATATTTTTATTGACCCGTCACAAACTTAGGACCGAATATCATCTTATAGGCCGAGAGGTTACATTCTTTCTCTGACCAAGGGGTCTGGACTGCACATAAGTCCTCAAACATAATTTAAGCGGTTCGTCTCTGAACTCTGAGTCCACTGGATATTGATGACTCAGGGAGGGTTTTATAATTAACTAAGCTCGAAGGACCATTGAGGGATCAACGTGATTAAGGCTAGTAATTGTCTCTCAGTAATCTCCTATGAAAGAATAGCTATTTTTAAATTTACTGGTTTCCTTCTTTTTTATATCTAGTATAACAATAACACTTCTTTTTAGCTTCAACTTAGGGCGCGGATCTTTGTGATGATTTTTTACCAGCAATTCGGAATTCTATTTATAACAGTAGGCAACAGCATTGTGATAGTTTAAGCGAAAATAAGATGAGAGAAATTGCGATTGGTATATCCCCTAGAAGGTATAATGGGATACCCCGAAAATGGGAGACTACTCTTTGTCGTCTCCACATTGTCACACCCAGATGACACACGAGTTTCTGCTGGCTGGCCAACACCAACCATATTGCGACGACTGTTTGATACCCTTGACAGTGAGGCATTTGTTGACTGATTGCCCCGCTTATAGCTCTGAAAGAAATAGATATCTGTTTGAGGCTTGTGGTGAAGATGGCGGGTTCATCCTTGCCAAGATCCTTGGACATGATGTGTCGTACAATGCCAGTGGCATTTTTAAATTCATATCGGAAGCAGGTCTTCTTAAGGCTATTTAACTTTTATATCATATTAACTTCAAGTGGAATTTTTAGATTTATACCCGAAGTAGATCTTCTTAATGGTATTTAACTTTTATAACATATTTACTGTACTTCTCTGGTTTTAATTGAATATTCTTTTAATCTTTATTTATAATAAACGATATCGGTGTCAATGACCTTCGATGTCAGGATGCCAGAGAACTTCATATAAAAAACAATCAATGTTAAGACATATTTAGCTGGGCAAGGTGAGGAGAATTTATGCTAATGTGGAGACAACAGAAATTAAATTTAAGTAATGAAGAGGGTCCAAAGTAATCTGATAATTAGGAATGGTGGCTTGCAAAAGAAATCTTGAGCTAGACAGGGAACCAAAGATTAATGGTTGTTGTTGAAACAGATGGTAAAAGTTGACATTCGGCAGGTATAAGTTTTGGTTAGTCATAAAAAGTGGAAATCTATAAACGTTTTTCAAGAGAAAAATGCTTAAATTGCTTATGTTAAGAATATTCGGTAAAGTTTTACCAAATAGCATTAGATATATATGGGTACTAAAATTAAATGTTTATACTTATTTATTCCAAATGATTATATACATACAAATTTATTGTGGATAGTTATTAAAATATTTTTATAATTTTTTTCGAGTTTTTTTCATTTCCCAATTTTTCTCTACAGAAAAAAAGGTAAAATTTTTCTGAGTATGATTTTTCTATGAAAGGTTATATTCGAAAATTTTCTTAGCTCGTCAATCTATTTATTTTCTCTTTTTTCCCTGCTTCCTTTATAATTTCTAGGGGACCATTATTTTACTCTTAATGTAAATATATTATTATCTATCATTCTCATTATATATCCTTACCATGTTAATTCTTTGTTACATTTTGTTAAAATATCCTGTACTTTAGTTTACTCTCCTATCCATGATGGTCATTTTCTCACACTTATTGTTATTTCAATCTTTATTCTTTCCATACCTCTTTGAGTTTTAACTAACATCTGTTTTAAAGCTTAAGTAAGCCACCAAGTTTGTGATGCAAAAGTTAATAGTGGTAGGATCATCAGATTGAATACTTTTCATTTTAGAGAAAGTGCCATTTCACTTATGATTTCATTTTGCTTACCAAAAGCTCTCCATTTTGGTCTCGTGTCTTGGGGAAACACTTATTGTCTGCCCTAAGTAAGTATATGCATTAACAATTTCTTGAGGTTCGTCCATAACTCTTATTTTTTGTCATTAAACATTTTCATAGCTTTATTCATATTAATTTTTAGTCCTACATTTTTTATTTCTCTATTCAAATGTTTTATCATTATTTGTAATTCCTCCCATGATTCACAAAACAGAACTATGCCATCTGCAAATTAGTCACTGTCTATACAAGCTTGCCGACCAGGGTTCGATTCCCGGCCGGTCACAAGCTCTTGTCTTTGTGTGATTTCGCCTGTGGCTCTAATCCCGAGGTCGTTAAGAAAATCCAGACTTTAATGTATCAAAAATATATATGTCTTATTTGAATATATATATATATATATATATATATATATATATATATATATATATATATATATATATATATATATATATATATATATATATGTGTGTGTGTGTGTATGTCATGCCCACTATCTTATAACTTAGCTAATATCAATAAAAGAACCCTTCAGTGGTTGGCTGGCTGGTGTGATGATACATACATACATACATACATAAATATATATATATATATATATATATATATATATATATATATATATATATATATATATATATATATATATATATATATATGTATGTATATATATAGTTATGTATATATACATATATCATCTCCTCCTCCTACGCCTAGTGAAGCAAAGGAACTCTGCCTGATTTCGTCAATCGTCTCTATCTTGAGCTTTAATTCAATACTTCTCCACTCATCGTCTCTTACTTCACGCTTCATAGTTCTCAGCCATGTGGGTGTGGGTCTTCCAACTGTTCTAGTGCCTAGTGGAGCCCAATTAAATATCTGGTGAACTAATCTCACTTGGATCTAGGGAAGTGCGAAAACCATGCCCAAATCATCTCCATTTATCACTCACCATCATCTCTTCCAAATATGGCACTAGAGTAATCTCTCTTATAGTTTAATTTCTTGTCCTGTCCTGCCATTCAAGTCCCACTCTTCTTCTGAGGGCTTTGTTCTCAAATCTGCTAAATCTGTTGAAGATTGTTTCATACAGTAAGACAGATCTTACTAAAATGATGTATAGTCTGATTTTCTTATGTAATTTCCGGCGATTTGATTTCAAATTTTAGTTAACCTAGCATTGCCCGGTTTGCTTTTTCAATCTTTCACTAAACTTCAATTCTAATGACCCTGTATTGGAGATAATAGTTCCCAAATACTTCAATGATTCTACCCCATTTATCCTTTCTCATTCCAATGATATTTCTTATTCCCTTGCATATTCCGTTCCCATCATTTTTGTCCTTCTTCTATTCATCTTAAGCCCAACCTCGTGTGATATTTCATGCATTCTGGTAAGCAAGCATTGCAAATTCTTTGGTGTTATGCTAATAAGGACAGCATCATCAGCATACTCTAGGTCCGCTAATTTCCTATTACCAATCAAGTTCAATCTTTCTCTATCATCTTCAAATGTTCTACACATTGCAAAATCCATGAGGAGGATAAGCAACAGAATCGACAACACATTCCTTTCGAGTACTCCGCTGTTCACTGGAAATTCATATGATAGGACTCCTTTAACATTAACCTTGAATTAGCTATGCTCATAAACAGCCTTAATCAAATTTACATACTTAAAAGGAATCCCATAATAATGCAAGACTCATCATAAAATTGGCCGGTGCACACTATCAAAGGCTTTTTGATAGTGAACAAATGCCATAAAAAGTTGATTTATATATGCATTGCTGTACAACATGTATTATAAAGAAAATTTGGTTAGTAGGCCTACAACTTCGAAAGTTTCAAAATTCTCCTTGTCCTTCTCTCAGCTCTTCATTGATCTTTCTTTTTAGTCTCTTTAAAAAAAAAAAAAAAACATGCTATGTATTCCATGACAACTGACGTAAGTGTTTTGCCTCTGTAATTATTGTAATCTGCTAGGTCTTCTTTGCCTACACACCGCCTCTCATTTATCAGGTATTGCCTCTTCATGCCACATTTTACAAAATAATCATATAAGTACTCTTGCAGTCAATTCATTTTTAGCCTCAGCAGTTTTTCCATCGTAACAATGGGCTTCCCATCTCCTGCGTTCTTTTAGTAATAGTTTTGACTTTAAACACACCGAATTCATCCATGGGCACATCATGGTCTTCGTCTGCTTCAGGTATATCAAAGTATTCCCTTCGTATCTCCTATTCATGACCTCGCTAAAGTATTCCATCCAACGTTGCCATTCTCCATCCTCTGTTGTTGTAACAGACCCATTTCTCTCATTTTATGGGTATATGCGTCTTCTTCTTTGCTCCCATGGAGATTTCATTGTTAATTCTATGAGCAATTCTTACCCCGTAGCTACTCTTTGGATCCATAGCTTTCTCAATCTCATCTGCCTTCCTGTCTAAATACTCTCGCCAGTAATTCCTTGCTTTTCTTTTGACCTCACTATCAATATTGGAATACTTATCATTATCTACCTTGTAATTTGCATTACTTCCTCGAAAACTCTCATCAATCAATTTGTGTCTTTGTCTCATTTCTATAGTATCCCAAGTATCATTTGCTATTCATTGCTTTCTCCTTGTAACTGCATGTCCCAAAACCTCACTACCAACTGACTGATATATGATCATTATATCACATTATTTTTCATTAATTGTCTGCTCTGCGTATGTCAAAGTCTCTAAAAC
>NC_090732.1:106653634-106668634 GCF_036898095.1 Palaemon carinicauda
GAGTGAGTATTCCGGAGATATTAGAACTAAAAAATAAAGTAGGACTTAGAAACTATAGTGGAGAGATGAGCCCCGAGATAATGATTAGGAAGGGTTTCACCATCAAAGCAGCAGCAGCAACAATGATTCAACAGAGATGCTAAAGGGGCTGTGTCTTGCAGGTGAATGTTGAACGAGCTACTGATGTTATTTATGAGTAGTTGTATGGATGGTTAATTTTATGCAAGTTTCCTACCACAAATGTCGTCCTTGATTCGAACGTCTAAAATAGAAATGTAGCAGAAATAATGTTAAGGAAAGAGAAATTACGTCGAAATGGTCAAAGGGTTTGAGTATCACCATGATCAGCAAAGCTAGACTAGTCAGTGCCAACCACATGCGGTTGGTTTGCTATGAGCGATCAGACTAAATATAAGTTTTCATATGCGTGTGTATCTTGGTGTATGTATGCCTTTACATGGCATGTGCCCCTGTCTTTTTTTATCTAATAATCCCTACTTTGATCAGCAGACATTAAAGCGATTTTAAATTTTCTAGGGTTGTATCTCTTTTATTTTTTGTATGAATTATATACACCATTCTCCATGTTTACCGCAAATCTCTCTCTCTCTCTCTCTCTCTCCCTCTCTCTCTCTCTCTCTCTCTCTAATATCGAAAAGGATTTCTTAGGAGACGCAAGTATTGTCTTCTGGGCGCATACTCAAAAATCAATGGACGTTGAGAGTAAACATTTTAGTGGGGTCATCTTCCTTCCTTGGAATTGGATGGAAGAAGAAAAGATAAGAGATTTTGGGGGAAAAGGGTCATATCTCTCTCTCTCTCTCTCTCTCTCTCTCCTCTCTCTCTCCTCTCTCTCTCCTCTCTCTCTCTCTCTCTCTCTCTCGCTTTATCCTTAACTCTCCTTGTGTTTTTCCTACCCCTCAACATTGTCTTCTCAGATGATATAACTTTTCGTAATTTATTTTCTGTAAAAGGCAAAAATTTACATTTCATGACCAGTGTGACTCTGTTAGATGAAATAATGATTATTTACATAAGGGGGCCTTAAATTAGATTAGTTTGATATGAATAATTTCGATGTTTTGTAGACTAATTATCTTCCATTTCCTCCCCGTTCTTTCCAGTTATATTTGCGAATTTGTAAATTGCAGTATTCTTGTGGAGGAGCTAGGTTGTTCCTTCTTACCATCCACATTATTCTAATTGGGTACATATGGGAGTTTTATGAGTACTTTATTTACATATTTTGAATATATAAAAACCATCTTGTCCTAAAAAGAATCCAATGAAGGCTTTTATTGGCAGTAAATATGTACAGTAGGTTAGTTGACGTGGTCTTAATAACATTGTATAGGATAAATATCATAGAAAGGTTAGCAATTTATATTTACTTTCATGTTAGGATTCAAGCGTTTATCCATTGCAACATATGATTTTCGTTCAATGACAAAGAAACAATTTCCCTATATCGTTTTTATCCCTTTAGTATTTTACAATGACAAGGCCTTTAAATGACAGGAAACGTACCAGCCCACTTTTACAACAGGTGTTTACTCTCTCTCTCTCTCTCTCTCTCTCTCTCTCCTCTCTCTCTCTCTCTCTCTCTCTCTCTCTCTCTCTCTCTCTATGTATATATACACGTAGATATATATATATATATATATATATATATATGTATATATATATATATATATATATATATATATATATATATATATATATGTATATATGTATGTATGTATGTGTGTGTGCTTGTGTGTGTGTATGTATGTATATATGTCTGTGTGTATAACTATATATATATATATATATATATATATATATATATATATATATATATATATATGTATATATATATATATATATATATATATATATATATATATATATATATATATATATATATATATATATATATATATATATATATATATATATATATTACAGTGCCAGATGGCAGGACTTACAGAAGACGGCAAATGCACCAGCCTACCTATAACAGTACAACACACACACGCACATATTTATATATATATATATATATATATATATATATATATATATATATATATATATATATATATATATATATATATATATATATATATTATGTTATAATAGAATGCTATATCAATTTACCCATCGTCTGTAAGGTAATAATTATGATTTCATCGGGTACTGCTTATTGCTCGTTTGCATAACCTGGTTAAATTAGCTGGATAATTCCTTTTATTTTTTTTTCAGACCATTTAGGGTATAGATAGAGGGGTATTAGCATAATAAATGTTGTGTCTATGTGGTAACATCCCTGACTGGTTATCGCCAGACTGGGGTTCGAGTCCCGCTCAAGCTCGTTAGTTCCTTCGGTCGCTGCATCATCACCATCCTTGTGAGCTGCTAAGGATGGGGAGATTGGGGGAGCTTGTAGATCTCTTCTGAGTCATCAGCAGCCATTGCTTAGCCCCTTGGTCGTAGATCGGGTGAAGAGGGGGCTTGGGCGCTGATTATACATATATATGATCGGTCTGTACTGCATTGTCCTGCTTGGTGGGGCAATGTCACTGTCCCTTGCCACTGCCACTCATGAGTGGAATTTAGACCTTCGAAGCCAACACTAATAGAAATTTCTATGAAAATATTGCATCCTAATGATAAAGTGCTATTGATAAGGATTGAGGAAAAATTTCTGATTTTATTTTATCACTTTTTTTTCCCCATCTCAAACTGCATATTGCAAACATTATCAAAATATTTTATTAATATATCATCATCATATTTTCTGCCATGCTGTTAAAAGATGAGGATTGATCTGCAAAATATTTGGAATAATTTTGAACTAGAATGCTTTATATAATTGTTTTCATAATGAGTTCATGGATACGAATTGAATTTGATGGCGAGATGCTACTTAATTGCCCGTTTAATTGAACGAGTTACTACAAACATTTAAAACGTTATTTTAGGAGGTTATTTCTTAATAATCTAGAGTTTCTGAAGTAATAGGAAATCGTAACATGGAATGTCAAAAATATTTGGTGATAATATGAATGTTTGCTTACTTGAACTATATATATATATATATATATATATATATATATATATATATATATATATATATATATATATATATATATATATATATATATATATATATATATATATATATATATATGTATGTATGTATGTATGTATGTATGTATGTATGTATGTATGTAAATATATATATATATATATATATATATATATATATATATATATATATATATATATATATATATATATATATATATTATTGAGAGGTAGAGTCTTCTTTAACTGTGTACCAATTTTATAGCTATAATCGTTCTCGAAATGTCTTCCTAACCACTCCAAGACTCCTCGCTGCTTGAAGGAAGGACGCTGTTAAATGGTTCAATACATGAACGTACGACACTGGTGTCTAAAGCGATGTCAGGCTGAGCAGCCGATCGGCACTATGGTCTACATCAAAGGTAAAAATTAGTCTTTCAAAATAAGGCAACCGTACTTACCCCAATCGAAAATGAGAAAAAATCGCCTTAATAAAAGAAGATATTCCTGGTTTGTCAACCACTTCAAACTGGTTGTTTTAAAAGACGGTCTAGTCCATCTTTAAGATCTTAGCTCAGTTATCTTCGTCTACTTCAACAAAGAATGCTGAGTTAACGTGGATTACTTGGTAAACTCAGACCCTAATGTTGGATATGCTCTCTCATAACCTGACACACCTTGGTGGCTCGTTAGGAGGCCCCTAACTCAGGTCTAGTATCTATATCTTAATTTTGCATCATAGCATTCAATTTTCTTGAAGTTTTGTCACAAAGGAGGGTGACAAATAAACCTAGATATGATGGCAATGAAAGAGAGGCCAGAACGATGCCGATGACCTGAAGTCAAGGATAGACTTTTTGGAGAACCACACGGGCCCCTATTCTAGAGTTTGTAAGAGGAAGAGAGAACACGTCTTATTCCAGACTGTGTGAGAGTCTGAGTATTTCAACTCCAATATTTCAGGTACTTTAAATTTCTGTGGTAGATTAAAAAAAAAAACATTTTTCGAAACGTCTGTCATTAGCTCGCATTTCAGTAACATTCTGCTCTGTAACTTTTATCTGGGTTGAGCACTCAAGCATATCAGCATAACAGTTGTGAAAGCAAATATTATTGGGCTTGAAAATATGATAGCATATGAAAACCTGGTAATAACAATATTAATAATATTAGTCATAGGATATTTTTTTTTTACGGACATAGTGAGGATCATTACGTTAATATACCTTTATTTATATTTTGTTTATGATAAGCTAAAAAAATTGATGAATAGCTTTGTATTTCACTCTGTGCTGCAAAACACGCAAAATCTCAGTGAACCATTAAGAAAGCTTTCCAGATCTTAAAATAGATTAGGGTTAGAATGACCCAGTAAAAAAAAAACAAAAATTCTATGTATATATATATATATATATATATATATATATATATATATATATATATATATATATATATATATATATATATATATATATATATGTATATATATATATATATATATATATATATATATATATATATATATATATATATATATATATATACATATATATATATATATATATATATATATATATATATATATATATATATATATATATATATATATATATGTATATATGAAAATATGTAGTGTGGATAACAAATTAATATAACTTTGCCAGTCATTGAGAAACTTCCATGATCACAACAGTGCATCATCTGTGCATTGAATGCCTTTTCAATGACACTGTTAAAAGCAGAAAGCTACAAGCCTAAGGGCTCCAACAGGGAAAGTGCCACAGTGAGCAAACAGAGTAAGGAAATGGCAAAAAAAATGTGTAATTAATGAATAAGAATGTGAAATTTTTGAGGATAAGTAACAACGGGAAAATAGAGCAGTCATATAGAAACTATAATACCAGAATTATGTCACCTTGCTCAACAGTAAAGAATTAACACATCAGTTTAAACTTCTGAAGTTCCACTGATTCCTCATCCTGATTGAGATCATGCAGTCGCTGCTGGAGTAATACTTCTAGAATGCTGTCTAGTATTGAGCCTCATGATAGAGAAGGCAGGGCTGTTAAAATTAATTGCATACCTATAAGTACTACGTATAGGATAGTACAGTCTGATAAGATGCAATGATTGATCTAAATCAGAAGCCAGAGAGACAAAGAATACTTGAAAAAAAGGTATAATGAATGAATTAAAACATTTCCTAATACTAAAGTACTCACCGATCACTTTCTCAATAAGGCATTTTTTTGTGCAATTGAAGAAGAGAGAGACCTAATGCGATTCTTAAAAGTAAATTTGCAATCCAGGACAGCAATCACTCCTAGAAATTTATATGAGTTATATATACTTGAAGAGATGTCAGTGCAAAGGTGTGGACTTTGAAGAGCCATTGTCTTGAACTACTTACTGTCATACTTTGACTTTTGTTAGGGTTCAACTTCATGATCCATAATTTGTTTCATGTACTAATTTCAACTAGATCTCTATGGATGGGTTAGTTAAGTGACATCGAAGAAACTCAAGGCTGTATAGGGACTTCAAGTAGTAGTAAATTCAGTGAAAATTCAACTTTACTATTGCTATTATCTTTAATTGGAGAGGCTCTGAACTTGTATAACTCATAGTTTGAATGAATTTAGTTTTGAACATATGTTCTTGTTACCCTACCCTGGAAACTAAATTTTTATTATCATTATTATTATTATTATTATTATTATTATTATTATTATTATTATTATTATTATTATTATTATTATTATTATTACCTGCTAAGTTACAACCTTACCTGGAAAAGCAGGATGCTCTAAGTCCAAGGTCTCCAACAACAACAAAAATAGCCCAGTAAGAACTGGAGATAAGAAAATAAATAGACTATACTAGAAGTAACGAGTAATGACTATAAAATATCTTAAGATCAATAACAAGATTAAAATAAAATCTGTCATATAGCCTATAAACTATGAAGATAAACTTATGTCAGCCTGTTCAATATAAACATACGCTGAAATTTCGAATTTCCAATGTTCCACCGATTCAACGAACTGATTAGGAAGATTAGTCCCCTTCCATGTCTTGGTTGTTTCATGGATTACATATTTTAACTAATTTAAATAGGCTACATTCAAAGAAGCACTAATTGCTTTTTTTTTTTCTTTTTTTTTTTTTTGAAAGTTGGTTGCATGATAATTCTATTCTTAAATGCATATACTCAAATCTTGTTTTTAAGAAGCGAACCATAAAGTAACTGACAACATAGTATTGCCCTACTCGTATAGACGAACATCTCAAATAAATAACAATGAACGTTATTGCTTTGGTCTTACATAATTGATAGATTCTCTCTCTCTCTCTCTCTCTCTCTCTCTCTCTCTCTCTCTCTCTCTCTCTCTCTCTCTCTCTCTCTCTCTCTCATACAAAGAAATTTTTGGTCGTTATTTCGTAATTGTTTCCTGGTACACTCAGTCGTAAACATGCTTTCCTAAGTTACCCGGAGGAATCGTGAACTACCCGGATACACCTTGCGAAGTTTTCCAATTAGAAATTCTGGAAAATCGTTATTGCTACAGTTTTAAGAGGAAACTGTTCTCTCTCTCTCTCTCTCTCTCTCTCTCTCTCTCTCTCTCTCTCTCTCTCTCTCTCTCTCTCAGTTGTATAGTCCTTGTTTGCAAAAGAGGCTAGTTTCAGAAGAGTTGGTCATTGTGAATTTTTTTTTTTAAAGAAATTTAAATTAATAGATGATGACGAGACTTCTATCTTCAAAAGTTAATCACATTAACTGCTCTCTCTCTCTCTCTCTCTCTCTCTCTCTCTCTCTCTCTCTCTCTCTCTCTCTCTCTCTCTCTCTCTCTCTCTTTGTATATATAGATACACACACATGCATATATATATATATATATATATATATATATATATATATATATATATATATATGCATATATGTATAAATATGCATATATATATATATATATATATATATATATATATATATATATATATATATATATGCATATATGTATAAATATGCATATATATATATATATATATATATATATATATATATATATATATATATATATATATATATATATATATATATATATATATATAACTTGCCTCTGTTTATATTTTTTGTATGCATATATATATATATATATATATATATATATATATATATATATATATATATATATGCATATATGTATATATATGCATATATATATATATATATATATATATATATATATATATATATATATATATATATATATATATATATATATATATATATATATAAAACTTGCCTCTGTTTATATTCTTTGTATGCCAGTTCACGAACACAATTTTCTTAGTTCGTCAATCCATAGTCTTCTTTTCTACTCCTGTTTCTCTTGCAATCTCCAAGGACCCATTCTGTTATCCTTAATGTACATATATTACTTGTCATTCTTATGGCCACGTCCATTTCCTTTTCTTACATTTTGTTACTACACTCTCGTTTCCATATTGGTTGCATTCAGTCTCGACATTTTATATATATATATATATATATATATATATATATATATATATATATATATATATATATATATATATATATATGTATATATATATATATATATATATATATATATATATATATATATATATATATATATATACACACACACACTCAAACACACACAGTATATGCCGGTATATGACTTAATATAATACGGATGGACATGTGGCTTCTCTCATATGACGACAACACTTAATATTCAAACAGTGAAAACGATTTTTTTGTATATATATATATATATATATATATATATATATATATATATATATATATATATATATATATATATATATATATATATATATATATATATATATATATATTGTTCTTTGCATTTATTCTGTCGACTACAATTTCAGCCATTGAGTATTGGCTTTCATCATGGTTACATAGAAAAACAAAAATTTTCTTCAATATACTGGATCACAGCATAGAAATTTTATATGTAAAATCTGAACATTTGTGAAGAAATTTAGATGGTTAAATTTAAACAGACTTGAAAAAAAAATACACATGAATATCAAAACGTAAAAAGAATCCACGTGACTCCACAAGTTACAAGATCCCCCTCTACCTGGATTGACTTTTTTATGTGGAGCAGGTAGCGCGGATCATGTTATTTTGCGGATACCCCTTGAATTGTTTTTTTTTTTTTTTTTTTTTCGAAGTTATTTATAAAAATAAAATCTGTATATTTCTAAACATTCATATTACTTCACAAACATTCAGACTTTTATTTCAATTTATGTTTAGCTATCCTTTATATTGTAGTGTATTTTCTTTGATTAATGTAGCCACGATGAAAGACATGATTCAGTGGCTGAAACAGCAGTCACTGGATTAAATGAAAATGAATTTTTTTTGTTTTCTTCTTCTGAAGAGTTAATGTTTTCGTCAGATGATAGGAGCTACTGTTCATCCGTATACATTTAGTCAAACAGGTCTAAAAAGTATATACTATATATATATATATATATATATATATATATATATATATATATATATATATATATATATATATATATATATATATATATATATATAATATTATTTATTTATTTATTCTTTATTGACAAAACTTTATATACATTGTAGTACAATAATTATATTTAGTTTACACAAAACAGTGAGTTTTATTCTGTAACAATTATACATTTTCCCCATTACATTATAAAATATTTTGTCCAGAAAAATCATATTTTCTTCCATAAAGAAATATAAGGCTATAAATCAACCATCACAACAAACCCCTCATACATCAACACCAAAACAAAACAAATATTTAATTATAAATTTTTAATACTTCAAATATATACTGGCACAGGTCAATTACGTGGTTTTCTTCTCCAAACAGTGCGTCTATGTTCGTATAATTAAGATTACTAAATTTCTGCCTCTTCGATCGTGACATTGTACATTCAATTAGGAAATGCACTTCATTCTGTACTGTCTGTGAATCACAATTACACACCCGCAACTCCCTTGGAGTTCTACTCCACCTTCCCGTCTCTATTCTTAGGTCGTGGGACATTAAAACGTAATCTAGTAAAGGCAATTCGTATATAGTCTGGTACATAAACATTTTCACTGTACACTCTATGCCTTTGCAAGGATCTATTTAAAATTTCTCTGTACGTATAATATTTTGTTGCTGTTTCAGGTTTATTCCGGATTTCATTTTTCATTTGGTCAAGGCTTGACCTGATGATGTTATCAACTAGACAAGAATTCAAAAATCTGTAACCGGGTGTATTTTCACTTCTGCAAATTTCATAAATATAGTGGAACGGTTCTTCCATATCAATGTTCGCCATTTTTGTTTCTAAAAAACGTTTCCTTCTTACTTGAACTTCACGATTAAAAGACTCAAGGCCACTCTCCACTAAGCACAATGTCATAGGCGTATTATTTCTGACCCCCAATAAGCATCTAACAGCCTGATTGTATATCCTCTCCATACATATTACGTTGTTTGTAAGCCAACTCTCTGCACTATAAAGTAGTGAGGCTCCTAACGCTGCTTTGAACACTTTGACTTTATATGCATATGACATAGTTGTATTGTTATAACAAAATATTGAGAACTTGTTAATGGTCTTTGCATTTTCAATTTCATGTTGTTTGAGCACTGATTGCATTTTGCCATCACCCGTAAACCATGCACCAAGATACAAATATTTTTCACAATGGTCTATCTTAACATTATTTATGACTAGAGACTCTTTATCTCTTGCATTTCCATTTACTACAAAAAACTTGGTCTTTTTTTCGTTAACAATCATCCCATATAAGTTACAGTAATCCAACATAATCCCAATTTTCTCAAAACACTTTTCTCTTGATGTACTTAAAATAACTGTGTCATCCATCAATAATAGCGTATGCATTGTCCCTAAAAACCCATCTCTGCCAATTCCCTCTTTTATCATTTTAACCATTTTGTCTAGGTAGATAGTAAATAATAAACAGCTTGTTGGAGCACCCTGACGTATTCCAACAGTAGATATAATCACAGCTGATTTCAAGACACTTTTAGTACAAGCATAGATCTTATGAATAACATAGTCTTACCACAACCTTTCTCTTTTAGGCACTCAATTAACTTATCTCTTGGAACACGGTCGTATGCTTTACTAAATCTACAAATACAACATACAGCTTCTTTTTCTTAAAAATTGCGTAGTCCATCATAAGCCTCAAAGATAATATTTGTTCGATACACCCTCTACCCTTTTGGGCTCCAGCCTGACATTTATCTATACCAGCCCACAGATTTAAACGTCTCACCAACAGTGCATCATAAAATTTTGCGAGGTGTTCATTATACTTATGCCCCTGTAATTCCCACAGTCCATTCTATTACCTGATTTGAAGAGTGTAACTAACCTGTCATGACACCAAGCAAAAGGGTAAATAAAATTACAAAATAAAAAAGTTACAAATGGTAAGGAAAAAGCTCAGCCAAGTCATTGGCAAAAGCGACAGTATACCAGGGCACACACCAACATAGCTTTTCCCCTTATTCATTTTTTTCACTGTCATATCTATCTCTTGATAAGTGAATGGGTCGTCTAATATAGGAATGTTAGGTGGCGAAGATATATCGAGTGGTTGGATATTGTTTGCAAGATTAGGATCAGGATTAAAGAGCCTTTCGAAATGTAATTTGAAATGAACGTCATCCGGTTGAGTACTGTCATCATTATTCATTACATTCCCTTTCCAGTTAATTGACTTCCAAATAATTTTTGGATCATCCTTTTCAAATATCCTTTTCCACCTTGGGTGATTCTGATCCCATTCATTTTGATCCTGCTCTCTCCCATTTGGTAATTTACATTCTTTAGCCACCCTATTGATTATTATAGTGGCTGATTCCAATCCAGTACAAACTGAATTTACATTAATTTCATCCAAACTGGGAGGTATTGCCTCCTCTATTGCTCGTTTAAATCTATTTAGATCTACTTACTTGCTTGCAAGCAAGTCCTCTCGTTATGCAACTGTGATCTCGATAATTTGAGTCAAAGTAAGATCTGCCCAAATCTCTTGCACGCTCAGTTAATAATGGAAGGGTTACATTCTTCGTACTAGTGAGATTAAGCCTCACCATCATCGGGGCATGGTCAGATATTAAAAAGTTTTGATTTATTTCAACAGACTTCAAGTGGTTAAGTGATTTTTGTGAAATAATGCACAAGTCAATTTCTGATACCCAGTCTGACCCCCTTCTGAAAGTTAAGCCGCCTCCAAAAGTGTGTTCTCCATAAACAAGGTGGTTACCAATTACCATATTACTGCTCTGACACATATTCAACAAATTCCTACCATTACCATTACTATTCAAATCAATCACCCCACTGTATATATATGGTTCAAAGTTCTCGTTACAAAGAAGGGGAATACCTACACGGGAATTAAAATCCCCCATTGCTACTACATTTTCATACTCATTCATAAAAGCTCCAAGGTTACCAAAACATGTTGGTACAAAATAAGGCGAATCACTTGGTGGTATATAAACACCTCCAAACATAAACCCAGGATAGCATGATAATTCAACCCAAATTTGACCTTCTATATTCATATTCACAAATTTAATGACACTCAATAATGAATATTTTACTAACATTGCCACTCCACCTCTTCTACCACAATACATAGACGGATTTTGGTATGTATAAAAGCCAGGTACATTTATTTTAGCAGTTGTTTTTATCTCCAATAGCCAAACAATATGATAATTAAGAACAAAAGATAAAACATACCTATCAATCACAAGGACAAAAAGGGGGAAAGATAAGAATATTATACACACATACACACACACACACACACACACACACATATATATATATATATATATATATATATATATATATATATATATATATATATATATATATATATATATATATATATCATTAATTTCAAAACGCAGCAATAAGTGTATTCTAAATAGTGTCTGTTGTTCAGAGTATTTGAGAATCTTGGCGGCGGATACACTTTTATAGAAAACCTTTTGTGCTTGTCCTTACATCACCTTTTTGTTTAGTTTCTGCAAAGTTCTTTGTAATTTCTCGTGGTTCATTAAATATTGCATAATTAAAGATAGGGAATTAATTAGTATTCCGTATAAAAAGGCCAGCCCAAAAAGATTCGCTGTTGCAACAAAAAGAGACGCCACACAGACTCACCTGAGAAGATGAAACTATAACAGCACTCTGGATTTCGAACTTCGGACTTATGGACTTAGGGCTTTGGACTTCGGAATTTAGACGTTGGAGTTTGAGCTTTGGACTTATATGTATGTATATATGTGTATATATATATATATATATATATATATATATATATATATATATATATATATATATATATATGTATATATATATATATATATATATATATATATATATATATATATATATATGTATATATATATATATATATGTGTGTGTGTGTGTCTGTGTGTATATATATATATATATATATATATATATATATATATATATATATATATATATGTGTGTGTGTGTGTGTGTGTGTGTGTGTGTAAATATATTTATATATGTATATATATATATATATATATATATATATATATATATATATATATAAATATCTAAATATATATATTTATATATATATATATATATATATATATATATATATATATATATATATATATATATATATATATATATATACAGTATATATATCATCTCCTACGCCTATTGTCGCAAAAGACCTCGTTAGATTTTACCAGTTGTCTATCTTGAACTTTTAATACTTCTTCATTCATCATCTCCTACTTCGCGCTTCATAGTCGTCAGCCATGTAGGCCTGGATCTTCCAACTCTTCTAGTGCCTTGTGGAGCTGGACGTTTGGTGAAATAGTCTCTGTTAGGTAGTGCGAAGAGCATTCCCAAACCATCTCCATCTACCCCTTGTCATGATCTAATCCACATATGTCACTCGAGTAATCTCTCTTATAGTTTTATTTGTAATCCTGTCCTGCTATGCAACTGCCAGTATCCATCTGAGGACTTTGTCCTCAAATCTACTAAATCTATTGGAGATTGTTTCATTGTCATACCATGGCTCATGTCCCTAGAGTAACACCGATCTCACTGAACCGATATATAGTCTGATTTTTATATGTAATTTCAGGCGATTTGATTTCCAGATTTCACTTAACCTAGCCGTTGTCTGATTTGCTTTTTCCAGTCTTTCACTGAACTCCAATTCTATAATATATATATATATATATATATATATATATATATATATATATATATATATATATATATATATATATATATATATATTTATATATATATATATATATATTTATATATATACATATATATATATATATATATATATATATATATATATATATGTATATATATATATATATATATATATATATATATATATATATATATATATATATATATATATATTTATGTATATACATATATTTATATATAATTTATATATATATATATATATATATATATATATATATATATATATATATATATATATATATATTCATATATAGTTTATATATATATATATATATATATATATATATATATATATATATATATATATATATATATATATATATTTATGTATATACATATATTCATATATAATTTATATATATATATATATATATATATATATATATATATATATATATATATATATATATATATATATTCATATATAGTTTATATATATACATATATATATATATATATATATATATATATATATATATATATATATATATATATATATATATATATATGAAAAATTTAAAGGACAAAAAGGGGGAAAGATAAGAATATTAAAAATTTGTGAAAATAATCTATTTCCTTCTTACAAATACGTGCATTGCCAAGAAATATCATCTGCCCGTTTCTGGCTATGAGCAAATATTTTTTTACACAGCGGATCAAATCTTTTTCAAGATAATTACGGAATGAATGGTTTGTTAAATTGAATACATGTTTCATGATGTAAATGAACAAAAATTACAAATTAAAGATAAACCACAGACTTCGAACGGCCATCGGAAAAAAACGACCCTCTTCACCATTTTTGGAATCTATTGGAAAATAAAAAAAATAATAAAAGATAGATGGAGATCCGGCGGAATATACAACAATAACAAATGCAAGCGTGTCTAGTCCACTGCAGGACAAAGGTCTGAGGCATTTCCTTAGTCATGTCTTGTGTTTGGCCAGTTTTCATTACCACGCTGGCCAACTGAGGATTGGAGTTATGGCGATAATGTTTTCTGATTGCTCACAGCAAACCAACCTAGTATGGGTGGCCCTGACTAGCACAGCTTTGCTGATCATGGTTATTTACATGCCTTTTCGCCCCGTCAAGTTGTAACCTATACATAATTCAAACAAAAAATGTGATAGGACCTCTTCGTTAATGTTTTTCAATAAATCTAAAAGTTAATTCTCTAATCCTATTAGATGGATTCATGCTGAGAGTTTTTTTTTTATTCTTCCATTCAAAATGTCTTATGCTTCTTTTTATGATAGGTTATTCCCAGTCTTGGAGAGGGAGCACTGTACCTACTTCAAATTCGAGAAAATTACATCCATGCACCCCTCTCTCTCTCTCTCTCTCTCTCTCTCTCTCTCTCTCTCTCTCTCTCTCTCTCTCTCTCTCTCTCTCTCTCTCTCTCTCTCTCTCTTATGAATGCTGATCAAATCAAGCAAGCGTTGAGTAGTACGCCCATGAGTCTTTCAATAATTCCAGAAAACTTGCTGGCAAGTGTTACTTAAATAAAGTTTTATCTTTTAACCATAGATGAAATTATTCCTATAGAAAAA
>NC_090732.1:106676134-106678634 GCF_036898095.1 Palaemon carinicauda
AATAAAAGATAGATGGAGATCCGGCGGAATATACAACAATAACAAATGCAAGCGTGTCTAGTCCACTGCAGGACAAAGGTCTGAGGCATTTCCTTAGTCATGTCTTGTGTTTGGCCAGTTTTCATTACCACGCTGGCCAACTGAGGATTGGAGTTATGGCGATAATGTTTTCTGATTGCTCACAGCAAACCAACCTAGTATGGGTGGCCCTGACTAGCACAGCTTTGCTGATCATGGTTATTTACATGCCTTTTCGCCCCGTCAAGTTGTAACCTATACATAATTCAAACAAAAAAATGTGATAGGACCTCTTCGTTAATGTTTTTCAATAAATCTAAAAGTTAATTCTCTAATCCTATTAGATGGATTCATGCTGAGAGTTTTTTTTTTATTCTTCCATTCAAAATGTCTTATGCTTCTTTTTATGATAGGTTATTCCCAGTCTTGGAGAGGGAGCACTGTACCTACTTCAAATTCGAGAAAATTACATCCATGCACCCCCTCTCTCTCTCTCTCTCTCCTCTCTCTCTCTCTCTCTCTCTCTCTCTCCTCTCTCTCTCTCTCTCTCTCTCTCTCTCTCTCTCTCTTATGAATGCTGATCAAATCAAGCAAGCGTTGAGTAGTACGCCCATGAGTCTTTCAATAATTCCAGAAAACTTGCTGGCAAGTGTTACTTAAATAAAGTTTTATCTTTTAACCATAGATGAAATTATTCCTATAGAAAAAAACTTAAGTGTATTGCATATTATTCAAGGGACTCACTGCATTTGTCTTTGATGTATTAAATCATACCGAATAATGCAGATATATATTAGCGGTAGTTGCTTTGTTAATTCTTTCAGAAAATCTAGTATAATGAATGTTTTACTTTTCGACGAACAATCATTTTCTTTAATTCTTTCAGTCTAGGTCATCACCATTAACATTGTACACCCCTGTTATGTACAATGTTCTTGACCACACGTTAGGTAAATATTTTTTATCGTAACATTTCACACTTTCATTTCTGCCCTTCAAAATTCTTTCCACCAGTCTATTTCAAAGAGTTCATTTTGAGCGTTTGACAATTCTTTTTTCCAACTGTATTATCCTTGTCACCAACGACCATACTCGTCCAATGCATAATAGTCATTGCTGATGGTAATGTGATTACTCTCCCATCAATAAATGCGTCACCATTAAAACTGGTGGTTTTCGCAGAAGTCTATTACTTTTTTTTTCATAGAAAGCGAGCCGTCCCATTCCCAGTTGTATCTTCCTTTTAAATGTATTGTTCAGAGTATTTCGGTGTTGCTAGATCACGTTCATTTGCATATGCTGATTGGAATGCACATTCCACAATTCATAACGACTCCTGGAATTGCAATCGTTGATAATTTATGATTAGTTTTTCCCTGAAGCGTTTTCATTCTCGCTTCGCTACCAAAATCGTTACTCATATACGCCTTGGCCTTCAACCCGCTAAAGCCTTGTAGAATGCAATGATATATATTTGCGTTTAGCCTCCTGACATTCCTTTTAAAATTTGAATACTCGTTTTGCGTTCGTAAACCTTCCATTCCTTCTTTACGTCATTCCTGTCTTGTGTTACGCACATTAGGAAGGAACGAAAAATGAAGGTCTAGTTAGGAAAATATCCTTCATAATAGTCTCCTTAATGGAGTTTGTAATATGGTTTACGCTTTCTCGTAACATTACGAAGTCTTTAATTCGACCTGTTTTCTGGCATGATTTATACCTTTATTTATTTGTAATTCTAAATATCTGACATTTCTTTCATTTTTATTTTAATGATCATGATGTTTTTTAAACATATATTTCAACTTTAAATGTAGCTCTTTATTAAACGAGTGGGATTTATTTAAAATTATTCTTATAAGAAGTTTGTATATTTATATAATTATTTATCTTTTTATTTCAGGTAATTTTCATCTTAATTATATTTTAATCTCTACGTTTCTTAAACTATTCATAAAATTATAATTTTCTTTCAGTTTATGTACTAGTCTTTGGGTTTTATTACCGTAGAATATTATCGAAAATGTGTGGTGTTTTATTTATATATATATATATATATATATATATATATATATATATATATATATATATATATATATATATATATATATATGTGTGTGTGTGTGTGTATATATGTATATATGTATATCTATATATCTATATATATACATATATATATATATATATATATATATATATATATATATATATATATATATGTATATATGTATATCTATATATATCTATATACAGTATATCTATATATGTATCTATATCTGTATATATACATATACACTGTCTGCACAAGTAGCCTACTTCTGACATGTATAGAGAAACCTATAGAAATATGCATATTGGCGTCTGAACTCGAGAATATTAGCATAACTTTAAGTCATTTTTGTCTTAATTTTTAGCTGGTTTAACTGGGTTTTCTACAATTTTTTTAAAAATCAATATTCGTTAAAGTACTTCTCTGTTTTTC
>NC_090732.1:106694333-106696833 GCF_036898095.1 Palaemon carinicauda
GGACCTCGTCTTGTAGACCTAGTCCCGTCCTAGAGCCACTCCATCCGCTCAGTGGAGGGAGCCGTCTCCTAGGATGGGCAGCCTCGACAGGTCTCCCCATCAAGATGATAGTCGGGGACGGGGGGCCTCCGTCGAACTATTTCACGGAAGATCCCGTCCCGTCGTCCAGGACCTCGAGGAGGTAGGAAACGTCGGCCTAAGGGGGTAGAATGAGCCGAGGGTCCCGTCAAGGTCCCCGTCGAATAGGTGTAAGACCGCTAAATAGACGGCTATACCCAACTCTCGCCTCTGCGGCAGTGCCCATCCTCAGTCCACAACCTAGGGCGGAGGCGCCCGTCGCCATAGCTCTTCAACCCCGGACGGAGTACCTGCTCTACGGCAATGAGGGCATGCCAACGGGGTAATCTGCTTACAGGGTGGAGGTCCTTGTCGCACGGCAAGACCCATCCTAGTGGAGGACTCCCCCTTTAGGACGGAGGCCCTCATCACCATGGAGATGCCCGTCATAACGGGGGCCTCGCCTACAGGACGGAGGCCCTCTCCACCATGACCATGCCCGTCATAACAGAGGACTCCGCCTAGAGGACGGAGGTTCTGGATGACATGGCAATGCCCGTCCAGTGTCAGATCAAAGTCCTGTCTACAATCACGAGCTCGGTTGGAGGCTCTCCCGGGGCCGCCTCGATGAGTCAGGCCGAGGAAGGAGTCTTCTGACACCTTCACGGAGGGGCCCGTCACCACCTCGAAGGCTCAAAATGACAGAGGCACCCTTCTCACCTGGAAGGGCTTAACCGCGAGACTCTTTCAGAGCGGGGAGGGCCCGTGCTGACTCTACACGTGCTCTGATCCCTCCGTGGCACCCCTCCACGGAGGAGCCTGTGCCTTTATCAAAGGCTCGTTAAGTGACAAAGGTGCCCATCTCTCCGGAAGGTCTTAGCCGCAGGTCCCGTCGGAGCGGAGGTGCCCGTGTTGAATCTACACCCCATCACGAATCTTGGAGGGTGATCTCCTTTATAAGGGGACACAAATTGAGCAGCCAATACCTCAAGAAGTAATTGACCGGTGAACTTGCCTTAACAGGGTTATGGAGGAACCTGTCTAGAAGAATTCATCTTTGGCTCCTTCCGAGGAGAGGGACGTAAAGTTGGGCATAGCCATTGATAAGGTGTTCACCCGAATAAGGACACCTCCAAAGGTCACAGTTCAGCCAAACTGCTACAGGGCCCAAGAGCACAGGGCAAGTATTAGGCCTTAGTAGGCCTTCCACTTGGGACTAGTGAGAAGGAGTCCTAGTAGGGGTAGGACAAGGTGCCCCGGAAGACCGGCTAAATCTCAGTTGACCCAAACCAACAGAATGACTTACATTGGGAATAACCCTGGATTTGTCACAGGTCAAGACCTTTTCCATCCATAGGCAGTCTGAACAACCTGGACAAAGTTCTTCCCTTCCTTCGAGGACATCCCAGAAGAATGAAGGAGGGGCAGAGGTTGGTAGGACATCTGGTGTCCTTAGAGAGGCTAGTCCCGCATGGGAGACAGATCCCAAGGAGGGTTCAATGGAACTTAAAGGAGAGTTAGAACCAGAGAAGTTCCCCAGACAAGTGGTGCCAGTCCGGCAAGGAACCAGACAAGCCGTAGAATGGTGGCAGGATCAGTCACGCACTCTAAAAGGAATGCCCCTGTCCTCCCAACCTCCAGAATCCGCCAGTTTACGGACGGGTAGAAAGAAGGAGGGGGAACGCACCTCCGGGGAAAAGACAGCGAATGGGACTTGGACAGAAAGGGAGAAGTCCCTGCAAAGCGATGTCCTAGAGATGAGAGCAGTCCAGGGAACCTGCAATTATTTCACGGAAGACTTTTAAGGGAATTCAGTGGCCCTGATGTCGGACAAGGCAACCTTGGTTGCATACGTTAAGAAGATACGAAGGGCCCGGGACCATGACTCTCCCCAGCGCAGGACGGAAGAAGTGGTTGGTGAGACGACGTCGGCGATGGAGGACTCCGCGTATAGGAGGGTATTCGACTTGTTTAAAGGCTACATAGCCTGGTGGAACCCGTCCTACAGGAGTTGGAGACGGGGACCTCCGGCTTGAACAAGTTCTAGCCTACACCGCACAGAAGGAGTCCTCACTTTCCCTTCCTGAGGCCACAAAGTAATTACCACTCGAGGGAAAGTGGACCAAACGGGACTTACAAGACAGGGGAAACCCTGGACATCCTTTGCCAGGGCTTCTCAGACGGAAGGGCGACATCAGCAGTCACCTTCTTCTCCCAGTTCGAGTCTGCCCTTTCAGGGGGAGGGCTGAGATCAAAATAGTTGTGTAGACTGGCCCTTCAGATCCTGGATTGGGAAGGAAAAGAGAAAATCAACCCTACAGCAAACTTCATTCTGGGGAAGAAGAACGTCCTAGCAGGCGGCCTCAGCAGAACAGGACAAATAGTTGCATCGGAGTGCTCCCTGCATCCGCGAGTGGCAAGCGACATCATTCAGATGTGGGGG
>NC_090732.1:106701833-106704333 GCF_036898095.1 Palaemon carinicauda
TAGCATCATATGCAAGAAGCTAATTTTTCAGGCCAAACCACATATCCTGCATATATAATATGACAATAAATGGCTTAAGAACATTCACCAGAGGAGCACGGGATATAGCGTTCCTATATACCCCATGATGCCCATCAACAACAACTCTTTGTAATCCATTACTTAAAAATCCACATATGCTTAATTTCGGAAACCCGTGGTTATGGATTACTGTGGTCAAAAACAGCGCTAAAATCAAGGGCAATCATACAATAATGCATCACATGATCAAAAGCATTCGAGAAAATCAAGCTGTAAACTATGATACAGATGATTACCTTGAACATATCTGTTTAGGCATTTTGCCACTTACGAATATATGAGAGTTATGAAAATTGGTTTGTAATCAGTTGGAAAAAAAACACATTTAACCAATGGAGTAACATGCCAATTTTCCAATAAGTGGAAAATGAACATCTTGTAGCTAACTCCTGGAAAATAACAAACAACTTTGGAACTACGAGAAAAGCTGTGTTCAAAAGAAAAAAAGAATTGAATAAAAATTTCATTTAGCTCTCCACCTCTATAACATCAAGATGTAGTAAAAGTTTTAGGTTCATGGAGCGAAAAATTAGTTAGTTTAGCTTCGGGAAGATTGAGTTTCTGTCTCTTCTGCATGCTGTCAAATGCATTAGCCAAATGGGTTGCCTTTCCTTTTGTTCAGTGAGTAACAGTGTCATGGAGTTTAAGCAAAGGAGGGACTGTTGTGTACACCAAAGAATAAATATTTAAGGGTAACGCACAATATATGTTACAGGGTTGTACCAGAAAGGGTTTGCTTTATGGTCACATTGCATTAATTTTCAGCTAAAACATAAACTCTAAAGCTATAAAAGAAAAAGAATATCTACTGAGGCTAAGAAAATGTTGATGCTTCTCTCAACCTTACCCTTCAATACTTTATGTGAAGCTGGAAAACTCTCTCTAAACTGGTGATCCCAACCCATTTATTACGAACTAGATAAATGATGGAAAAGTATATGTATATATATATATATATATATATATTTATATATAAATATATATATATATATATATATATGTATGTATATATAAATAAATAAATATATATATATATATATATATATATATATATATATATATATATATATATATATATATATATACATACATACATATAAATGTATCATCTCCTCTTCTGTTTGCATGCATGACACATGATACTGGATTGTTCATAATATTTCGGATACTAATTTTATGCCAAACTTCTTTCAAAGAATGTATTGCAAATATATTCAGGTCGAGAAATTAATGATGGAAAATAATTGTCTAACATATCTCTTTACATACTAACTTATAAGAAAGTCTAATTGATCTTGAACGCCTTGTAGTCTATCAGAACTCCGAGATCATTACAATTGCTTTAAAACTTGACTTTCATTTTTCTTATTGTTAGGGTGTTGTCACAAGTGCACGGGCTCCATCACTGTTATTCATCTTAAAGGTGGGGCTGAGTTGAAAGTTCATTTATCAGTCAATAAACACCTACATTTTAAATTACCTCAAAATAGGATTTTTGGTGTAGATTTTGGAGGCAAGAGGACAAAGCATATCAGAAAAGGTTTCCGTTTGATGTTGCCTGTTACTATACAAAGGAAAGACTGCTCCACAATGAGGAACTTTGCTAAAGCTAACGGCGGAAGGAAATGCTACTAGGGTCTTTTCAAAATAATTTGCAACTCTTCCTTAGCTTTCAGAACTTGGTCAAAGACTCTCTTTCACTGATTTTATGCTTCACCTTTGTGTTCAATATATATCTGAAGCATTAATGCTGATATTTATTTCGTGATAAATTTTGCATGCGTCTTGGTAAGATAATTTTCGGTTATATTATTTGGTATATTAAAAAAAAATCAGAATTGCAGGTATATCTCTGAAGTAAGGAGACATTCTTATTGTAACCATACGTTAAAATAAGCACTCTGAAATGGAATCGGAAATGTTGAGTAATCAATCTACAAAAAAAAAAAATTTATAATGATTTTGTTTATGAATCATGACATTACGGTGAGGTATGTAATGAATTTTTAAAAATCCTGTGATTATTATTATTATTATTATTATTATTATTATTATTATTATTATTATTATTATTAAGCTGTAACCCTAGTTGGAAAAGCAGAATGCTATAAACCCAGGGGCCCCAACAGGGAAAATAGCCGAATGAGGAAAGGAAACAAGGAAAAATAAAATATTTTAAGAACAGTAACAACATGAAAATAAAAAATTCCGATATAAACTATAAATACTTTAACAAAACAAGAGGAAGAGAAATTACATACAATAGTGTGCCTGAGTGTACCCGCAAGCAAGAGAACTCTAACTCAAGACAGTGTAACACCATGGTACAGAGGCTATGGCACTATCCAAGAGTAGAGAACAATGGTTTGATTTTGGAGTGTCTTTCCCTTAGAAGAGCTGCTTACCATAGCTAAAGAGT
>NC_090732.1:106711833-106716833 GCF_036898095.1 Palaemon carinicauda
CCAATATAGTATTTTTCACAAGCATTGCATGGAATACGATATACACATCCCTTGGTAATGTCAGGAGAATTCTTTATTAAGGCTGTTTTTATTGTATTTTTACTCTTAAATGCTACATTTACATTGAAGTTTTTTAACAGTTGGGGAATTTCTTTAAATGAATCACAATAAGGTAGTACAAGTAAATTTTGTGTGTTATAGTTTTTTCTGTTATCATAGGTATGCATAGGTATGTATGTGTATATATGTATACATGTATATATGTGTGTGTATATGTATATATATGTGTATGTGTATGTATATGTATGTGTATGTGTAAGTATTTATGTATATGTATATGTATTTGTATCTGTATGTATGTATATGTGTATATGTGTATGTGTATGTATATGTATGTGTATGTGTGTGTATGTATGTATATATATATATATATATATATATATGTATATGTATGTATATATATGTATATATATTTGTAATTTTGTGTATGTTTTACTTATGTATTTATATAGATAAGGCTACCGCATTGACATATAAATAACTGTAATGAAAGTAAAATAAGAAGAAAACAAGAATATACCCGCCACTAGAAATGACCCTTTTTAGCAGGTGTCTAACGAGCTTTCGGACTCCTCCTACGCACACCTGAGTCAAGCCCAGGTAGAGGGTAAGGGAGTGTCATTGTTCTCTAAATCTCTATATGTATGTTCGTACTTTTGCTTTCCCTATAAAATGTAAGAAACCTCTCTCAATAAATCAGTCCTCTGAGGAAGTATCACGAAACTAGTCAGGACTCAAGTGTATATTCTGTATTTTCATTTTCCCTGTGGTTCTTCTGCATCTGAGCATCACGTTTTCCTGTGATTTTTACGCATATATATATATATATATATATATTAACTGATAAGGCTTTGCTTTTATTCATTGCTGTTCAAGCGTCGTTTCAAATTTACAATTAATTGTATGTAATCCAGTGTCCCAAATTACACATCTTTCTCAAAAATCACAATCAATCTCTCATCTGATATGGTGAAATCAACGGTCTTCCATTTTGCATATCGGTCCTGGCAGCACAATTGAAAATGAAACCCTTTTACAAATCCTAATAGCGGCCATAATTGGCTATGCTTGATTGGAACGTAATTTAATTAGAGTTTAATGTCCCTCTTCTTTCTTTTTAATACCATCCCTTGTCGTTTATGGTCGTCATTATAATTTTCCTACTGTCATATATAAGCCAACTCAGAAAGAGATGTCGATAAAATTTATTTATATCATTCAGGTTTGGCAAAGTCCTGCGGATATACTTTATGATTATTGATACCCATTGTGAAAGGGCTGACGTTTTACAGGTATTATATCATGATCCACATGATGAAATGATTATCTTGCTGTTTCGAAATTATATAAATATTTTCAAAGCTTTCCATTTGCCATTGCATAATGGGAGCGTGAAACGGTAAATATTTTTGGAGCGTTTTAGTCAGATATATCATGACATACCGAGGTAAATGATACCTCAACGGTAATTAAGTTACAGTTTTTTTCGTGGGGTGTCAGTCTCGTATGAAAAAAAAAAAAAAAAGTACGCAGATATGTCTCAGACGTTATAAAGTCGTGCGTTGATTATTGGCAATAGTTATAAAAAATATATGACATTTTTTAATTAATGATTATATTTATTCCATTTCAGTCTTTACAACGTAAGTAAATAAGACTGTTTTTATCAGCCTTGATGAAGGATGTATAAGAGTAGCCACTAAATAATGTTCTTTTAACTATTATATATCATAATTTCTTATAGAATGGTTAAATGTTAAAATACCGAATAGGTTAACTTCGGTCATCTGAAATATAATTGCCTTTGTTACTGTTATTCGTTCTGAAGCCATTTTTTATGCAGGAATGACTCTCATTAGGTTGAAGGCTTACTAACTCATTATTCTTTTGGTGAAAATTCAATCAAATCTTTTTTTCACTCTTAGTGACCTAGTTTTTAGTTCCAGATTGAACTGTCTTTAAATCCATAGTATGAGCCCCTTAAACTAGTATTCATGTACACACACACAAACAAATATAGGTCAGTTCATATATATATATATATATATATATATATTATTTATGTATATATAAATGCACACACACACACACACACACACATATATATATATATATATATTATATTTATGGATATGTAAATACACACACATATAATTTATATAAACATATATCTATATATATATATATATATATATATTTACTTATATATATATATATATATATATATATGTATGTATATATATATGTATATATGTGTGTATGTGTGTACTGTATATATGATAATTTTGAACATATAGACGTGTTTTTCATATATATGCATATAAGCTATATATTATACTACTCCTAATATCTGGATTCTCTCTACTCGGGGTCAAAGACCCAGGGGGGAATCAACTCAAAGTTAATAGTTCCTGGTCACCCAGGGAATCGAACCCGGTACCAAGAAACTGAGGTTCCTTTGACTCACCAACTCAACCACAAAGAGTTGATTCCCCTTTAGGTCTGAATCCGAGGTAGAGAAAATCTAAATATTAAGTGTATAATATATGGCTTATATGAATATATATAAAAAACACGTCTATATCTTCTTAACCATCATTCATATATATATATATATATATATATACATATATATATATATATATATATACATATATATATATACATATATATATATATATATATATATAATATATATGCATTTATTTATTTATCCATTACCCCTGGACAGAGGATCAATTATATATTCTATTATTAACATTGTATTTGCCTTATCAGTAGCTTTACAGTATGTATTACGTTTCAGGGATGTGGAATCCCTCAGTGCAGTGGTAGAGATTTCTATGATTTTAATATACTTAGCATTTCTGAGAATGACACAGCGCCCTGTTGCACAGTGGTTCTGTATGAACCAGCAATTCTGACTGACAACAGAAACGCGTCTGTAAGGTGTTTTGTGTATCGTATTGTTTATACTGTGAGTTCATATGAATTATAAGAGAACTAAGATACATACAGACAAAAATTGACAATTAAAATAGATCATCTGAAGTCTTGAAATATTGGGTCTGAGTAGTCCTGTGAAATGAAAACGAGTTGACTAAACGCGGGTAGGGTAGAAGTGCAAAATGCTAAAACAGACCAGAGCTAAGTCAATATGTACGACTTTAGAACACAAGGATGATGCCGCTTTTGAATACAGTGGAATTGATGATGGAAATAGGTAATAACTAGAACGGGCACTCGGTGGCGTGTATGCATTCGCCACCGCCACTTTATCACCAAGGAAACTGATGATACTATGGATATTTGATCCCAAAACACATATATCACCTAAATTTGTCATCATGGCCTAAAAAATTTAATTTTCATGCACTTTCTGCAAGTTCATTGACCCTATTGCCCTTTGACCCCCAACCATTAACAAGGGTACTGATATTACTATATCATGTTGTTTATCACAAGATAGGCAATTGAATTATGCACTTTTGGCACTAGTTTCGTGCAAATTGGATAGAAATTTAGCACAATATAGCAAAAACATGTTATGACCTTTTTATATCTTGACCTTGACCCGACCACTGACAAAATCTAATCCAATTGTTCATGGATCATGGCTAACCATCCTACCAAATTTTATGAGATTTGCCCACGATAAAGTAAAAAGACATTTCGACCTTTTTGTGATGTTGACCGGGATGCATGTTGTATATCACAAATAGGTCAATGGAATTATGCACATTCAAGCACTAGTTTCATGTAAAAGGGATAAAAGTTCACTATTATATAGTAAAAAGACGTTTTTTACCCTGACGTTGACCATTAACTCAATCACTCTCAAATCACAAGATAGGCAATAGAATTGTGTACATTTTGACACTAGTTCCATGCTAATCCGATAAGAATTATAATGATAGAGCAAAAAAAAAAAAATTTTTTTTACCTTTTACTTACATTGACCTTGATCTTTGACTCAATTCCTCCCAAAATCTATTCAAATTCTCCTTGAATCATATCCAACCATCCCACTTAATTTCGTGAGATTTGGTCAAAGAGTTTTTGAGTTATGCGAATCAGATATACAAGATGTACGCCTATCAAAATATAACCTTCACCGCTACGAAGTTGGCGAAGGTAATAACGAGATCCCAAACCTTAGAAGACAAACTCTATAGACTAGCTCATGCAACTGGGGATTATAATCCGATTGGGAGCTATAGCTACAAGCTGCTTGGCCATACTAACTTACTTGATTAAAAATCAGACACATAGGAAGAGACTCATTCACAGATGACGACGAAGGCTCAAAATGTCATTGTTTGGAAATTGCCTGAGTTACAGTCGATGGTGAGGCCATTCGATGGCCAACACTCTAATGAAGGGTTTCAGTCGATCAAGGTCTTTTTGAGAGACTGCCATGTCGCCTTGCATAGTCCTTATTAACAAGTAAAGACCATATTAGTTATTGGAAGAACCATATCCAATGGAAATGATAGGTTGGCATACTGAATGTTTAACAGATAGCATTAAAATTATTTAATACATGCTGATGTAAGAAAAGACAGTATGAAGGAGAATTATGATCCAAAATTTTGAGTAGGAGAGTCTGGTTTCAGTTTCGCCACTCGTATTACGGGTATTGTGATATCTTCCCAATAAGAAGGGAAATTACCCTTAATCATGTTAGGCGGCTATATGGATATATGTTTGATGAGAACCAATCATTGGCACATACCATGATAGGCTATGCGGAATATTATAGATATCGGGAACACGAGAACATGTCCGGGTCTGCCAGTAACAACCAGGACCAGGTGGCAGTCCTGAAAACGATATCCTTAAGGATAAGAAGTGAATGGCAACCCCAAATCCAAGGGAGATTAGGAACTCGTGGTCAGCAACCTATCGGGGAAGGTGGCGTATCCCTGAATGCGTTATAT
>NC_090732.1:106721833-106724333 GCF_036898095.1 Palaemon carinicauda
CCATCTACTATCTCTAATCCTGTAAAATATTCTGAAAGGCAGTTCCGTAGCATAATCAGATTACATTCCTTTAAGACAGTTTATTTATGTTAGTATGCGATCCAGTTTAAAAAAATTTGTATTAAAATTTATTTCACATTCTTACTTATATCAATAACTTGGGTGCTAAGGTGGCTTTTAATTTATTTATTTATTTTTTTTTTTAAATGTCGTGAATTATTCTTTTTGTCTTTGTTATTATATGGATTATTTACCCTTCTCTGGAGTCCTGACCTTGTATTTACGTTTTCGTCTATTGTCTCCCTCCACGAAAGAATTGAATATGGTGCAATTCTTTCTCGCAATATCTCTTTAAACCTCTTCCTTTTTTTTTGGAAAGGTGTTTTCCTTTAACATTCTTTTCTGTAGGTAATAATAGGTTTTTTTTCTAGCGACTTAGAACGAGAGAATAATTACTAACACTCAAAGTCACCTCTAGTATTGCATACATAGTTCACTGAATGTTTCCTTTTCATTTACCGTTGAACTTCGGAATTCTCTTCTGCCCCTTGGTTTTTCAATATTCTTTTACATTTACAACGTAGGACTTGTGCTTTGAGTAACTATTGTTGTTAAAGTAACGAACGAGTTTTAAAAAATATCGATCATAATTCAATCATCGTCCATGAACTTGTCATTTAGTTATTAAATTCTTTAGTGGGGTATCTTATTAGGATATTATTTTGCCACGTTGAAAATATGAGCGAGTTCTATGAAGTATTTTTTAAATTACATTGTTTAGGCAGAATGACTCTGGCAGGCACGAGATAATTACAAAGATGATAAAAATAGAATATGTAGCTTACGAAAAATTTTAGGGACGGTTTGATATTATGAAACAAAGAAGGCCATTTAAAACGTTCAGAAAGTGTTGAAATTGTGATTTGTTTCCCTCATAATAATTATTATATGACCTGTTTCGCCTACTTTTTGCGAAGTTAAACTGCTAAGCGAATTTGAGAGTAGTGATGGGAATAAATCGACATTTAATTTGAAGCCTTAGAAATATATCGCTTGAGAAAAATGTTTACTTGTCAATAAAAACAAGAGCAATAGAAAGGACTAAAACAACAAAATGCATTGGCACCCTTCTTTGCTTTACTACATTTTTTCAACATTTTGGCTTTGTGCTCTCTCTCTCTCTCTCTCTCTCCTCCTCTCTCGTCCTCTCTCTCCTCTCTCTCCTCTCTCTCTCTCCTCTCTCTCTCTCTCTCCTTACTTAGGTATTTCTCTTAGATATACCAAGATCTGGCAGTGCCCTTTGAAGTCATTTTGCTCTTTGTTGTTAAACGTTATGTAAGAAAAATGAAAGAAACTACTGTGCATAAACGGTGCTCTCTCTTCTTGTATATATGAATGCATGTATTACATAGTAAATTACTTTTTAATTATAGTATTTTTGAGAAGTTTACGTCCCTATCTTGTTACTGTTACTACATATGTTAGGCCAAATGCATACTTAACACAAATCTAGCTGGTTATGGGACCCAATATACAAGCATGTACATCCGCAGTACAGAAACTCCCTCTAAAAATCCTGCCTCATAACTCTGTCACAAGCAACAACACACCATTTCCCCCAAGAGCAAGCAACGCAAAGATTTCCAAAACATCCCACAATTTTCAAGAGATGATGCAAATTGAAAAGCTTGAGTAAACACAATTGAGAGTAATGGGAGTGCGTCCTCGCACAGTGTAGTCCCTTTGGGCAGGAAAACGTCGGATGATATCTGGAAAACTTCTCCCACACCCGAGATTAATTTCATTGTAAGCTCATATTATTATGACCGCAAGTGAAATGTAGGAAAATGGGACACATATAAAAAATAGAACTATTAGAACTATTATTTTTACTATTTCCGGTTGAATTTTAACTTAACGGCCAACAAAAACATAGGATGAGTAGTAACCTAGCAAGAGGCGTGGAATAAGTGAAACAGACGAGACAAAAAAAGGAAAACGAATAGAAGGCAATACCAATCTTACGTATGTAATATACAGAAATACGTATCAACCTTGATTGATTACTGTGCTGAAGGGTGCCAGTGGCTGGAGAGTTAAAAATATGATATACCACACACACAGGAGTGGGAGACTAGAGTAGAAATGGTCAGACCTAGCCTACTCGGTTCTTTTGTGGATCATTAAGTCCATTTTCTCTTCGAGGGATGTCAAATACTCGCTACGGAATTGGTCATCTGACCGGATAGAGAGCCAAATGGTGCCTTTCAGGGCAATCTTTTGGCTGTTACCTGGCACGTATGTTGGTACACATGTTTTGTCAACTAAAAGAGAGTGAAAAAAGAAGACTCTTCTGTTTTTAAGTAGATTGATTTTTTGTCCGTGTTCATGAAATAAACTAGTCTAGGTCTCAAACCCTGAAAATTTAAATGCACATTAGCAGAAATTTTATTTTTTACTCTTCCATTATCATTATATATATATATATATATATATATAT
>NC_090732.1:106734333-106736833 GCF_036898095.1 Palaemon carinicauda
CTTCAGCAAGTAATATGTTTTTTTTATGAGAAAATAAGTCTACGATGAGTAATGTTGAAGCTGTCCTTGTTGTCAGTACTAACGTAAGTGTTTCAAGCACATTTTTCAAATCGCCTTAATGCAGTTTATATCATCTGATTTCTAGAACTGAGGAAAAATTCTGATATGAGAACCGTCTAAAAGTCTTAACGCCATGGCACCAGGCTGAGATGTATCATTCAATTACTTGGTGTTTTCTCAAAGTAAGTATTTTAGCATTAGATGTCCTTTCCTAACATACGTTTTCTTTAGAGGATATTTCGATGTGATTTAGTTCATTTCATGATTATACTACTAGCCTTTATTAGCTTGCTGAAACCTACACATATTTACTAGGCCATCCGCTACTACTTTGCTGTGCTTACTTTATAATAACTATATTGCTTTCTAGTTTTAACCCTCTTTAACACATCCGGTAACGAAACTTTCATGTTTTCTGGTTTCGATTCTTCAAAACACATTGATCATTGATTGATCATAGATACTTTCTTGTGTCTCGGTATTTATTATTTTATCAGGTCTTCTAACATTACTGTATGTATACTATTCTAGCAGTTAATCTCAACCGGTTTAATCTTTGTTCTAAACATTCCCACTTCAATCAACCTTGCAATCACCTAAATTCTACTTACAGAAATAGTTTAATTTAAAAAAAAAAAAAAAAAAAAAAAAAAAAAAAAAAAAAAAAAAACTTTGGTGAAATCACGGAACGTTTTCTTCCAGGTTTTAAAGATTTAGGAGGTAAAACGCATCTTGAAAATAGAGATTGAAAGGTGTGTATTTATTAAAGAAAGGTTTGTGGCTAAGTTTTTGTTACGAAATAGTTACGGGATAGTTTTTAGGGCAAAGGAGGACAGGAGAATGTGGCGTACATTCGACTCGAAAATGTTAAAGAAAAGAATCATAAGAAATAGTGATGAGAAGATATGGTACACTTACAAGATTAATTTTAGAAAGTTATTTAAAGTACGTTATGTTGGTCAAAAGACTTATTGTGCAGTATGTTTTGATTTTTACGTGCAAAGCGGGTAAAACCAAGTGCAACGTAAATGTAGGGTTTAATTGCTGCATTGACAGATACTGGAACAATGATTATTTATGCTAAAAAGAAGCTACCAAACCAATAGCAATTTTCTTAAAGTTGTTACAAAATGAAAAAGTTAAAAGCAAATATAACCCAGATTGTGGCTATGATTATAAAAGAAAAGGGAAAGATGTAACAGTGAGCCTTTTTGCTGATAAGGTTGAAGGTTGAAGGTTAAAGGTGTAGAATTAATGGTGGATGATAAGATGAGTGATGTGGTTTAGAGACATTAGAAAAGTAAAAGGACGTGATCATGGTATGAAAAAAATTGAGTGTCCATGGAAACCAAAGAAATATTGTATGAAGTAATGTCTGGGTTAAGTCTCCGTTAAAGAAGTCCAATTTTCATCGTGTGTGCGTACACATGAATAAAAATATATATAGCGTCTGAGTTGGATTAGGTGTTTATTGAATACGTCGTTAGAAGAACTGAAATGGTGAGAAATAAGAATAAGTTTTGAAGTGGTAAAAAGGTTGGCTTAGGCTACGGGATAAATCAGTGTTTCGATATTGTTCAGTAATTTAGAATGAAGGTATCATAAGAGGTTGATGGGAAGAGACGAGGTGAAATTAGAAAAGTAAGGCCCACACACTGCTGTTTTAATTGAGTAAAATGAGTATTGAAATTGGAAGGGGAATACCATAGATACCAGAGTGTGTGTGGAAGAAAGATATACATGAAGATAGCATATGAAGTTTGTAAGTGAGTTTCTATACAGGATATTTATTTACGAGGTAAAACCTAAAGTTTAAACGTTTCGGTGAATACTGTTTTAATTTTCGTTTGTTTGTTTGTTTGCACTCCCTATTGTTATTGGAAGCAGCGTGAAGTTTATTTTAAAATGTTCTTGGTATCGGAAGTAGAGTCAAGGGGACAAGGGCTTTTCAATTGAAAACTTGTTTCGAATTGTCAGGGATCAAGCTAGAGATTTGGGGACCCTAGAACGAAGTTAGTAGAGAGGTCATCCTTCCCCCTTTGCCATGGTGAGTTGATGGTAACCTTATATGTATAATTACATACTTTTATTTTCTGACCCTGCTTCGGAGGCCCCATTTTATCTGAGGTCCGGTGGGTATTTGCAAAAAGTTGGCTCTCCCTGTTCCCCCCTTAAGTCGCTGAGAAGTGTCCGAGGCCATACCACGCACTTACACATATAAAGTAAATGAATAAGGTAATTGAAGTTGTATATACATACATACATACATACATACATATATATATATATATATATATATATATATATATATATATATATATATATATATATATATATATACATATATATATATATATATATATATATATATATATATATATATATATGTATATATATATATATAATATATATATATATATATATATATATATATATATAT
>NC_090732.1:106766833-106806833 GCF_036898095.1 Palaemon carinicauda
AAGATTTTCGGTGGTCAATATATTCTAAAGAAATGTAATTCTTTCATTTAGCCAAGGTTCTCTTGTATGATCTTCAGCTATTGAATCTCACCTTAATTCGTTGGACAACACTTACAGTCTATTAGATATCTTATTCGTGTTCTTGATGTTAATCTTTTGGCACTGTCGTTCAGTTAGTTCTTTATGCATGGTGCATGAAATTTTTCATAATTGTAACCATCCTTTGCATTCAGTCTTCCTAAACTATAGTATGCCATCCTTTACGTAGTACTAGATAGTAGGTTAATTCTTACAGCCATGCCCTCTTCATCATAAAACTTAATACTACAAAGTATTCTAAAAGTTTTATTCGACCTTTGACCAGATTATGAATGATTTACCTAAACAGGCAGTAGAATCGGTGGAACTTCTGTAATTAAAATGTCTTTATGTCGAACAGGCTGACATAAGTCTGACTTTATACTTTATATAATAGATTTGCTTTAACTTGATTACCGATCTTAAAATCCTCAGTTGATTTTTTTCCCTGTTGGAGCCCTTATGCTTATAGCATCCAGCTTTTCCAAATATAGTTGCAGCTTAGCCAGTAATAATTATTATTATCATTATTACTAGCTAGCTACAACCCTAGTATGAAGAGCAAGATGGCTCCAATAGGAAAAAATAGCCCAGTGAGGAAAGTGAATTAATAAATAAACGATATAAGAAGTTATGAAAAATTGAAATGAAATATTTAAAAAACATTAACAACATTAAAACAGATATTTGATATATAGACTTTAAAAGGACTTATGTAAGCCTGTTCAACATAAAAACCTTTGCTGCAAGTTTAAACATTTCAAGTTCTATTGATTCAACGACCCGATTAGGAAGATCATTTCACAACCTGGTCACAGCAGGAATAAAACCTCTAGAGTACTGTGTAGTATTGAGACTCATGAAGGAGAAGGCCTGACTATTAGAATTAACATGCATAATCAATATCTAGATCAGGAATAAGAAATTTGATAGACCGTAAGTTCCTGTGCAACAAATTAAGATGTGACTCAGCAGCTGAAGACCAGATAGGAGAACAATACTCGAAACAAGGTAAAATGAAAGAATTAAAAACTTCATCAGAATTGGTTGATCAACAAAAATCTTTAAAGACTTTCTCAATAAGCCAATTTTGTGCAATTGAAGAAGACACAGATCTAATATGTTTCTCAAAAGTAAATTTGCTGTCGAAAATCACACCTAAAATTTTAAAAGTCATACAAAGTTAAAGAAACATTATCAATGCTGAGATCCAGATGGTTCTTGACCAACTTACAATCATAATTTAAGTTTTGTTAGGATTCTACTTCATACCCCATAATTTGCACCATGCACTAATTTTAGCTAGATATCCATTAAGGGATTCATCAAGCTTAGGTCTACATTCAGGAGATGGAATTAATGCAAAGAGAGTAGCATTATCTGCATATGCAACAAGTTTTTTTTTTTCTAGACCAAACCACATGTCATGTGTAGGTAGTGTGAAAAATAATGGACCAATAACACTACCCTGAGGAACACCATATATCACATTCCTATACTCACTATGGTGCCCATCAAGAACAACTCTTTGCCATCTATTATTTAAAAATTCGATAATGATGCTAAAAAACGACCCACCCGCTCCAAACTGTTTGAGTTTCAAAATAAGGGCATCATGATTAACATGATCAAAGGCAGCACTAAAATCAAGGCCAATCATACGAACTTCTTGCCCACAATCAAGGGAATTCTGCACAGCATTGGAGATTGTAAGAAGGGCATCACATGATCTAAGACCTTTACGAAAACCAAATTACAAACTGGGGAACAGATGATTACCTTTTGCAAACCTATTAAGAAGTTTTGCCAAAAGACGTTCAAAAACTTTAGATGATATGGGAGTTATTTTAAATTGGTCGGTAATCAGTTGGACTTGAGTTTCACAAACACATTCACATAGTGAAGTAACATAACCAATTCTCCAACAAGTACTAAAAACTCCTCTTCTTGCTAACTTGGGCAAAGTAACAGGTAAATTTGGAGCTAAGAAATCTGCAGTCTTTATAAAAAACAAAGGAAAAATACCATTTGGGTCCACACCTCCATAAGCATGAAGACCCATCAAGAGAACTTTATTTGAAGAGATCGAAATAATAATAATAATAATAGTAATAGTAATAATAATAATAATAATAATAATAATAATAATAATAATAATAATAATAATAATAATGATGATGATGATGACATTAATATTAATGATAATAATAATAACAAAAAGAAGAACAACAGAAACAGCAAAAAGAAGAGTAGCAACCACAACAATAATAATAATAATAATAATAATAATAATAATAATAATAATAATAATAATAATAATAATAATAATATACAGTCTATCTATCTTTCTATATTTATATATATATGTGTGTGTGTGCGTATATATATATATATATATATATATATATATATATATATATATATATATATATATATATATATATATATATATATATATATATATATATATATATGTATATGTATATACATATGTTCGTCTATATTCAGTATAAATGCACAGTATACTTACATACATACATACTAACATACACATACTCGCACACACATATAAAAATATACACTGTATATATGCATGTATCAGTAAACATATATATATATATATATATATATATATATATATATATATATATATATATATATATATATATATATATATATATATATATATATATATGTGTGTGTGTGTGTGTGTGTGTGTGTGTGTGTGTGTGTGTGTGTGTGCGCGCGCTTGTAAAAATATTGATATGATTGTGCAAGATTTAGTGAAAGCTAGGGCACGGAAAAGTGCGTAAAACTTCAAGTCTTGACCGAGATTCTTTGAGACTGATATTGCAAAAGGGCTTAAAGTAGACAGGGGGCTGGCGCCAGCCGGAGCTAGAAATGGGTTGGAAACTCAGATAGGATGAGGAGGAGGAGGAGCAACAGAGCCAAGTGGGGAGGAGGAAAAGGCGGAGGAAGAAGGGAAAGTTTTGATGAAGATAAATAAGGCGAGAGAGCGAAGTGGAAAAGAGTTTCAAACTTGGGAGCTGCCATGACTGGCAGAAGAAAAATATAGTGAAGCAAAAAAAAAAAAAAAAGATATATAAGAGTATTTTGGATTTTACAGAAGGTGCCTGAAAGACTGAAATCGCTCATTCTCATTTGTGAGCGGTTTTTTTTTTTCTTTTTTCTTTAAGCTGTGATCTTGTTTCGATTTACCTCGTAGTGTAAGTGACACGAGCAAATTGGATCCAAAACATCTTTCTTATCAGAGCTACGAGAAATAAATTGAACTCATATAAAATCATTCTTTGAATGGAATAATTCAATTTGCATAATAAATAGATATATAGATTGATGAATAGATAGATATTTTTTTTTCTTTTTTTTTTTTTTGAAGGCTTGTAATAACCTTGGCCATGTCTGACTTAGAGCGACAAAATAGTCATTTACGAGAACCTATGATATATACAAGATGGTCCTTACGTTACTTTTCTTTTATAATGTATTTTGAATATAACTGATGTGGCAGTATTACTTAAATTTTTTCACTACCATTTCAATGATGAGATGCCTTTGTAAGCAAATTTTGTATGTTACCAATAGAGAGCTAGTTAATTTAGTTAATCTATTTTAAATAATTCATAATTGAATAGATTTTATTTTACAGGCGTCTAGTTTTTGTGATTATTCATGTTGGGTTTTTTATACCAAGAAATAGAAGAGAGGCTCTAATGATATGTGATTTCACTGTACTGTAATACTATAAATCCTAAAATGTCATTAGTGACTTGATATCTGAAAAACATCAGTAAAATTTATTAAAAACATTGACGTGAAGCACATACATTCATTATTATTATAACTCATGATATCCAGCATTACAGCATTGACACCGATTATCTCCTTACAATAATAGGCAGATGTAAGCAAAACACCAAATACGTTAAAATACATCTTGTACCAAACGAATATTTTATAATTACCATACAGCAAAGATTGCATTTTTATTTTGGAACATTTTACAAATAGGAATGAAAGCATTCGTTATTTACTGGTCGACAGACAAATCAATTATGGTGAAATATATATATATATATATATATATATATATATATATATATATATATATATATATATATATATATATATATATATATATATATATATATTATATATATATGTGTATATATATATATGTATGTATGTATGTATATATATATATATATATATATATATATATATATATATATATATATATATATATATATATGTATGTATGTATGTATATATATATACTGTATATATATATATATATATATATATATATATATATATATATATATATATATATATATATATATATGTATATATATATATATATATATATATATATATATATATATATATATATATATATATATATATATATATGTATATATATATGTATGTATGTATGTATGTATGTATATATATATATATATATATATATATATATATATATATATATATATATATATATATATATATATATATATATTTATATATATATATACTGTATATGTATATGTATGTATTATGTGTGTATGTATGTATATGCATATAACATTAGAAAATTCCTGAATGAAAAGGTATGTAATGGAGTGTATTTGTATGTGTGTACATCTTCACTCTAATTGTGATTCTAACATCTCAAATAATGCCATTTGTCCGGACTCGGATTTTCAGTTTTAAAGTGGCTAAGGGACTGAGATTCACAAAAATATGTTCATTTCTTTAAGTCACATGACGCAAATTGAAATCCCTTTGGGAAATCTCTCATGATGCAGGCTGTCATGAAATGATTGATTATCGTGCAGGAATTACCAAGTTTACTATTGTTCTTAAGAATACTAATAATTACACGTCTGAGAGATTAATTGATAGGATATTAAGTTGTTACGACTTGGCTTCACCGAGACAAAGATTGAATCAATGCTATTAGTGATAAAGATAATGAGATTTTTTATAGTACCTTCTGAATTGGAAATTTTCTATTAAGTACTTGGACGTAATCTTTTTGTTGTCAAAATATGCAAGACGATTTTGGAAGCCTGTAAGCTAAATACTCAGTGACGAGGTCGACCTCCGATTCCATGTTTCACGAAAAAGATCAGAAAATACAACCGGACTCAGTAACTTGTAGATAACTTCTTACGAAGTTTGATGAGTTTGCTTTTGTGACAATTTGGTGCAAATTTCCCAAGGCGCTGATAACATTCCCCGTCGCCTTATCATAGAGAGAGAGAGAGAGAGAGAGAGAGAGAGAGAGAGAGAGAGAGAGAGAGAGAGAGAGAGAGAGAGAGATGAAAGTAAATATTGGTTTCTGGAAAGTAATAATTTTTAGATATACAGCATACTGGACATGTGCATCGTTAAGCATGCTGAATTGAATGTCTAGTAGATGAGTTACACTTGATAATTGAAAAATATGCATATGTCATATGTATAGAATGTGGTACTGTGTTGGTAGACTGAATGTTTTATCATGTAGCTATTTATTTCAGTTGGACTGTTAATGGAAGATTCCCAACGTATCACAACGTTTATATTAGTTAAACACGTAAAGCACCATCAAATGAAAACGAACATCAGTTTTCAAGTACTTAATCTAATGGCTTATAGATATGAGTCATTGCATCGCTAGGAAACAATGTGATGAAGCTTATTGAATTTGTACAAACTACCCTCTCGATTCACCTCTACTTTGTCATATCTGCTTTAATGGAGGGTAACTTAATGTTGAGTCAATTAAAAATTCATGGATTGACATCACTTGTAGTAAATTGTTGAACTAATGACTTTCAAAATGTTTCTCATATATGTTTTGTTGAAATTTAGGCAAAAAAAAAATAATAAGGAAAACAAATCCTAAGTTATCGCTCTGGGAAACTTCCGACTTCGATTATGAAAAGATTGAGACAACGTTCACATTGCCAGTTTCCCCATCACTATGGGAGTAAAAATTGAGGAAAGACGGATTCGCATTTTAATTATATCTAATTTTCCCTAAGACGATTTTGAGCAAAATTAGATAAGTAAAGTCCCCACAACGGAAGTTCATCTGGTCATTTTGGCAGGTTTAAGGAACTTGAATGATCCCGCTTGTGCACTAGTTTGCTGCAATGTCAGGAAACTAGACAATATCGATATCTTCATTTGAAAAAAGGCAACGTAGACTTGAGTTAAACAATGCTGGCATCAATGCAGCTGAAAATTTCTATGATAGAAAATCATTTCTTTCGACCCTTATCATTAGGGCTATGATATTTCAACAAAACTGAACATGGAAGTATTAGATTTTTCTTCGAAATGATTGGATTTTGTTTTTGACATATAATCTCTAAGTATATTCATTGACATGCTGATATTAAATATTCGTATCTCTTTTTCTCAATGACATATGGTGTTGTGATCCAGATGCTAGATAAACAAATAATCAATTAAAATTCATATATATATATATATATATATATATATATATATATATATATATATATACATATATATATATATATATATATATATATATATATATATATATATATATATATATATATATATATACACCAAGGCACTTCCCCCAATTTTGGGGGCTAGCCGACATCAACAAATGAAACAAAACAAAAAGGGGACCTCTACTCTCTACGTTCCTCCCAGCTTGACAAGGGACCCAACCGAGTTCAGCTGGTACTGCTAGGGTGCCACAGCCCACCCTCCCCCGTTATCCACCACAGATGAAGCTTCATAATGCTGAATCCCCTACTGCTGCTACCTCCGCGGTCATCTAAGGCACCGGAGGAAGCAGCAGGGTCTACCGGAACTGCGTCACAATCGCTCGCCATTCATTCCTATTTCTAGCACGCTCTCTTGCCTCTCTCACATCTATCCTCCTATCACCCAGAGCTTTCTTCGCTCCATCCATCCACCCAAACCTTGGCCTTCCTCTTGTACTTCTCCCATCAACTCTCGCATTCATCACCTTCTTTAGAAGACAACTATATATATATATATATATATATATATATATATATATATATATATATATATATATATATATATATATATATATATATATATATATATAAAATTCCTTCCGTTAACAGGTACATTAGGTTATTTCGATATTAGTCTTGTTCAAGTCACTGATGTAAGAAAAATTAGTTTCAGTTATGGTTTGATGATGTAAAATAATAATAAAAAAAAACCACCATACATGAGTTATACTGGCCTAAAGGACATTCAGAGAGAGAGAGAGAGAGAGAGAGAGAGAGAGAGAGATTCAGCCTGAATACATCGATTTTAATATGACTTAGTACGTTGGTCAAAATTCACCCGTAAATTTTTGAGTTAGGTTGGTTGGCGACAAACAAACAGACAGAGGTGAAAACATGACCTGCTTGGCGGAGGCAATAATAATAATAATAATAATAATAATAATAATAATAATAATAATAATAATAATAATAATAATAATAATAATAATAATAATAATAATAATAATAATAATTGGACCAAAACGTAGATTTTGAGAGGTTTGGCTAGGTGAAAATTGGCCCTCGCACTGATCCTTTTTTTATAATTTGGAATTGCAAGATATTTCAGTGGATTTATTAAACAAACAGGACATAACCACCGTAATTAGTTCCTACGTTCGAAGTTCCAGAAATTTATATATTTATCCAAACCTCCAGATATCTTGTAACCATTCCAGAAACCTCATTATTATTTCCATTCTTGCCTGTTTGTCTTTCAACAATTCCAACTCTTAGTGAGATATAGATTCATTTCGCGAACATCATGCCACTAGAGAATGGAACTTATAATCTTTCTCAAGATGATATTGAGTTTGAAATTGAGAGTTTTATAGAAATGAGTGATATAAACTTGACACAAACTATTATTATTATTTATTATGGAGAGAGAGAGAGAGAGAGAGAGAGAGAGAGAGAGAGAGAGAGAGAGAGAGAGAGAGAGAGAGAGAGGTTGGTGAGGAAGTTAGAAGTGGTGAAAGAGTCTAAGGGTAGGGTGGTGAGAGTGAGAAGGAGGGAGAGTAGTGAGAGTCAAAGAAGAGTGGAGGACCAAGATGTTCATTCTATACCATAACTTGGTATATATAGATGAACTCTTTATGTCTAGTTTGCAGCTTGACCCTACGGTATCCAATTCAGTGTTAAAATTACAAACTTCATTTCTAACTAAGCTGATATTATCTAATTACTGAGAATCTGTTGCGCTACGTCTTTATAGTGTGATTTGTGAAACGACAGGGAAAAAAAAGAATAAAGTCACACTATTTTTAAGGAACAAGGCGCCAAAGATTTCAATAAATAAAACAGCATTATAATTAAATAAGAACTAATTTGGGGCCAGAGTTCGTAAACAAATGCACAAAACTAGCTCGAATATGGTACCATTGGGGCAGGGAGTGGGTACGCTTCAAAGAACTTAATTTCAAGGTTGTAAGCAAATTTTTCTCCCTTTTAGCTTAGCTTTTTAAGTTTTTATTGTATTGTTTCTTTTTTACGCTACATGTGTTTATTTTTCTATTCTTATTACCCTTGGTTTTGGACAGTTTACTGGAAGATGTAAATGAGAATGTAACAGCTGGACAATCTATATCAGTAGAGATTTTAGAAATGTCGGTTTCTCTGGAATTTTCCTTGCTTTGGTTTGATATTTTGTGATATTAGCGTACTGATTTCTCTGATATACAGTATATGTTCAGAGGGAGACAAGAAGCAACGTGAAGTTATTTCATGTTGGCTGTACGATGAAACCAAAATTAAAAAAAAAAAAAATGAGAAACACTTAGTCTCCCTTCTAATATCGACAAAAGAATTATTTTTTTTTCAAAAGTTTTTCCAAATTTTTCTAGACCTGTTATTTATAAGGAAGTTATTTTAAGCACTACAGGTTGGTAGTACTTTGAAAATTGTTCACATGTTTGTACTTCAGAATCTGACTTTCATCCTGAACTGATGGAAAAAAAACCTGACGCTCATTAAACTCCTTGTTCATAATCTTGATATAGATATCTAACAGCATTGCTCAATTGACTCAGTGTGCATGGTGTTTAGAATATTAAGTTAGCCTTTTAGGCCGGGTGCCAGGAACCTCCCACCCCTCCCCACGATGTTTTCTGCTAACTATTTTTAACTCTCATTTCCGGATAACCTATGTCTTGGGCTATGTCAAGAACAGCGACCACTCTCAACTCGGGGCCGTTCTCACATAGGGGACCACACATAAATCTATATTAAGCCTTATACAGCCGGTCAAAAATATTCAGACTTTCATGAAATTTTACAGGGATTATTGCAATATATCAAGAAACATATGAAAAAGCAAAATTTACAATAGTATAAAATGTATTTCTTGAGTGATACAAAATGTGCACAGACAAACCGAAAGAATTTTTATTTTAACATATTTCTCTTTGCAAACGAAGTCCTCTCAGGTAATATATAATTACATATTGCATTATAAATATTTCCTTGTTACATACGCTGTCATTTCAGCCTATGTTGACATTTCTTATAGCCAAAGGTTACGTTATATGAAAATAGATACCAAACCTTTTCTATCCGTTTCAAACTGATAAATCCAAATAATTATGGGATGATTTTTTCTCCTGACAAATTCCAAACTTACTGTAAACCCTAAAGTACCTTTAATTTTTAATAAAAAAAATTAAAGCTTGTTTTTTTTTATATACGATTTGTCAAAAATATAAATTTCTGACAGCTTTTTGTCAGGATGTAATAGCGTCCTCATTTACCTCAATATAACCTATTTTGGATACAAAATAATAAATTCTGATTGTATTCAAGGTGCTATGAAGTCATCAGTATCGACTAAATCCATCACTGATTATCTATTATGCAATGTTGATACTTATATTTCGTTACTTATGAAACTTCCAACATCAATAGCTACTTTATTCTACTGCTGCTATCTTTTACAAATCAACTGATAATGAATACGGTTAGAAATATTTTCTAGAGCACTAACGGTTATCAAATGATATCTAGGCGTTGGTACAATATCTTATCCTTGAATGTCGGGATTCCAAATAACCTCAAATCAATCAATCGGTATCTTAACAGGCTGTATCAAGAATACTCATTTAACTCTTCAAACCCCCCCCCCTAAAACAGAAGTGACTTCCTCCACTTCCCTATCCTCCTTATTATTATTATTATTATTATTATTATTATTATTATTATTTCCTCAGCGCCGGACTGGCCGGGGCAAGGTGTGGTGAAGAGTAGACCCCCCCCCCCACCCCTGGTCCCTTCCTTTGAGAGTATGTACTAGGCCCCACATACATACATACATACATACATACATACATACACGCATATATATATATATATATATATATATATATATATATATATATATATATATATATATATAAAATGTGTGTGTGAGCGTTTCGTTTTTGCAGTGGATAGTTGAGACGTTAAATGATGATAAAGAATTGAATTATGGCAACCCAGTTTGTAACTTTTGTATGTCTTTGATTCGCTAAGGTTGGTTCATGTTCCACCCATTTCCTAGTAGTAGTAAGAAGAGCAACACCTTGTCTGTTTTGCTATGGGAACACTGGAAACGTCGGACGAAAGGTTTCCAATGAGTGTCGGCGTTCTTTTGATTCTAACTGTACACATTGATACACAAACCAAGCACAATGGAAAAGTAGTTTGGATAATTATACGTTGGAAAAAAATTGATTACCGTTACGAGGAAGTATTCATTCTTTTAATAAAACATTCAATATTTTTACAAGTTGATTGTTCTTTAATTGTTAATGAATTTTCCTGTGGGACATGAAATATTTGTAAAACATTTGATTGTGTGATCGAAAATAGTAACATTAATGACAGGTGTTTCAATTAGTTATATATCAAACAACTAAAAACAGTGGACAATAGATAATCGAGTAAAATGTTGAGAGACTAACAGAAAAAGAAGATTAAGAGAAAACTAAAAAAAAATGAAAGACAAAGAAACACAATAAGGAAAACTAGAAAAATAAAACGTGACAAGGAAAGTAAGACACGATAACGTTATATGTAATGGGAAAAAATGAAATTATGTAGAAAATGAAATATAATAGGACAGACATCTTTATTTGACCTTGGATTAAACGGTAGGAAAGTAAGAATTGTACACTTCTTAGAGATTCGAGATAAGAAAAAACTTTCAACGGTGGAAGAAATATAGACAGATGAGAGGAAACACCAAAGAAGCCGGTCAATGAAGGAATTGCTGACTTGAACACAATAGATGTTTAGAGATCTAGACCGGCGAGTGTTAGTGGCCTTCAGAGACTAAAGGCCTCTCTTTCTCTCTTTGCCTCTTTCCTTCGAGAAACAATGACCTCAATAGAAGCTATAGTGAAGCGAGGGCCAAGCCACCTTACGACAAAGAGAATGGTTTTCAAATAAAGAGGCTGACAAGGGCGTTGTCGAATCGGAAATATTTCTACTACGAATCAAAATCAAAATTCGCAAGAAGAGAATAAAGAAAGAATGGCTTCATTACTCGGTTTAGAATATATATATATATATATATATATATATATATATATATATATATATATATATATATATATATATATATATATATATATATGTGTGTGTGTGTGTGTGTGTGTGTGTGTATTAATATATATGGCTTATTTGAAATATGAAAGAAACACGTTTAAATGTGCAAAAAATTTATCATATGTGTGTGTGTGTGTGCATATAAAGTGTGCTTTTCTCTTATATTTCCCTCACATATTCCACAGAACCTAATGATAAATAGCATATCAAAGATCCTTTATTATTCAGTATTATTTTATTTGGGATGGATGTATTTTACTCTTAGTTTATGAACAGGCTATTTATTATCCCTTTACAACACTTATAGACCAAGAGTTATTCCCAGTTTTGAACACAAAATGTTTGACTCCTTAGTTAAGAATTGCCTATACCCTAACATCTCAAAAGTGTATTGCTGTTGGATCAGAAAGATGTTTTTTTTTTATGCATGAAAAGTGAGCCCTGAAAAATTAGAAATAGATTTAGTCTGAGCGAAAAACATATGATTGAAACTTTCCCTAAACATTCTTTGGCGTCTTCTGGACATAAAATGACCAATACTACCCATGTCAAGCCTTTCTTTATGGCTGCCAGCTGTTTCCAAAAGAAATTCAAATTCATGTTTATTCTGAGTAAGGAACATAGGCCTGAAACTTCCATAAACCCTTCCTTGAGATTCCATGAACTCAAAATGATCAATATCAATAAATCTTATCAGTAATTTTCTCCTTTAGCTTTCCAAATTGATCAAATGTTTAAATTCACTTTTATTCAGAGTTAAGAACACAAGGCTGAAATGTTACTGAAACATTCCTTTTGGCCTTATGAACTCAGAATTACCACCATACATAAATTTAGCTCCTGCTCTCCACCCGCCAGCAACTCTTAGATCGATTGTCGGTTCAATTTCACTTTTATTCAGGGTTAAAAACACATGGCTGAAGTGTTACCTAAACCTTCCTTTTGGCCTTAGGAACTCAGAATTCCCACCATACACAAATTTATCTCTTGCTCTCCACCCGCCACCAACTCTTGGATCAATTGTCGGTTCAATTCCACTTTTAATCTGAGTTAGGAACACAAGGCTGAAATTGTGGTAAAACTATTTCTCAATTCATTGTATCGTCAAGCAATGTACGCTATTCAGTCCTCAATGCTCGTTACAGATCACGATAAACTAGGTTTTCTGGGACGATATAGGCTGGAAGAAACATAATTTTAGAATTAGGATATGCTAGTTATCGTAGGTTCCTTGCTGTGTCTCAGATGGCTGAAGAGCTTGAAAAAAAGCATGATGGTCTGACTGATTCCCTTCTTGGTTTTCATTCAGTAACTGGCTGTGGTTTTACCTCTTGATTTCTTCTGGAAAGGGAAGATTAAGCCCTTCTGAATTATGAATAAAAGTGAATTGGAATCTCTGATAATGATGATGAGTGACAAACAAATGTTAGACTTCTCTTTGTTGGAATGTAGCAGTCACAGCAGTTATATTTGGACAACATCACGCCTGAGCTGTTTGGCTTTACAATAAAATGGAAATTTTTTCCCCGTAGAAAAGGTGTGCTAATTTTTCTAATACTATTATTATTATTATTATTATTATTATTATTATTATTATTATTATTATTATTATTATTATTATTATTATTATTATTATTATTATTATTAATTGCAAAGCTACAACGCTAGTTGGAAAAGCAGGATGCTATAAGCCCAATGGCTCCAACAGGGAAAATAGCCGAGTGCGGAAAGGAAACAAGGAAACATAAAATAATGTAAGAACAGGAAAATTAAAATAAATTTCTACTATATAAACTCTAAAAACTTTAACAAAACGAGAAATGAGACAGAATAGTGTGTCCGAGTGTACCCTCAAGCAAGAGAACTTTAACCCAAGACAGTGGAAGACCATGGCACTACCCAAGACTAGAGAACAATGGTTTCATTTTGGAGTCTCCCTCTCGTAGAAGAGTTGCTTACCATAGCTAAAGTCTCTATCCTAACCAAGAGGAAAGTGGCCACTACACAATGACAGTGCAGTAACCCCTTGAGTGAAGAAGAATGTTTTTGGTAATCTCAGTGTTGTCAGGCGTATGAGGACAGAGGAGAATATGTAAAGAATAGGTCAGACTATTTGGTGGGTGTATTGGCAAAGGGAAAAGGAACCGAAACCAGAGAGAAGTATCCAATAGAGTACTGTCTGGACAGTCAAAGAACCCCATAACTCTCTAGCGGTAGTATCTCAACGGGTGGCAGGTGACCTGGCCAACCTACTACCTATTAGCTATTAAGATATGATTTACATTTTGAATTTAATTGTATATCGAAATCATTGTGAATAAATGAACTCAGTTCATGAGGAATATTTTCATCAAAATTTCAGCCATGTGTTCTTAACTCTAAAAAAAAAAATTAAACTGAACCGCCGATGGATTTGGGAGTTGCAGACTGGTGGAAAACCAGAAATAAATTTGCTTGTATTAGTCATTCTGAGTGCATAAGGCCAAAAGTAAGGTTAATATCAGTACTTTACCTTTACGCTGTTAACGTAATAAAAGGGTATTAGAACCTTTAATCAATTTAGAAGTTGCTGGTGGGTAGAAAGTCAGAGATAAACTTTTTGTCATTGGTCATTCTGAGTTAATAGGGTCCCAAAGAAAGTTTTCATGATAGTTTCAGCCAAATGTTCCTTCCCCAGAATAAATATGAAGTTGGAAGATGCTGTCAGACATACAGCCCGCGCTGATATTCCTGGCATTGCTAAATCTGTGTTTTAAAGAATCCATCCGGCAGCAAAAGATTTTTGAGATACGTGGGATAGGGACTACCTATCGAGGAAATTAAATAGCTTGTGTTAAAAATTCGGAATAAATACTCGGGGCAGCAATCATTTAGATTCTATTTTGCTCCCTTATTGAAATTTCTGCAAAATTATTGAAAGTTTACCTGCCAAATAGAATCTAAACCTACTCTAGTAGTAAGTCATATCTAAGATGTTTACACTACGTCATCATGAACATAAAGTCAAGAGTTTTGTCGAAATTATTATAATCGATGCTAAACAATACTCGGGCTAGATTATTGAAGTTGATACTAAACAATACTCACAATATTTATATTGTAATTAAAGGTTCTATGAGTTACAGGGTTTAATATCCACAAAGCTACTTAAAATGTTATGACGAAAATCATTTTGGTGTCAATTTGTTCTAGTGCAGGATAAATGTTGGGTAGGTACTCCAGCTTATTATCAAAGAATTAAATTCACCTAATATCAGAGCCTTCAGTATTTGGTAATCATTCATCGTCCAATGCTAAACGAGAGAACGGAGAGACATGTCACTATTATTATTATGGGTTTCACTGCAGTTCATATTAAGAAGAATTAATACCATAAATAGAATTAAGGATAGAATAGTGCTTAGATAAAAGGAACGGTCGTCATCTCCTAATTAGCGGAGATAAGCAAGGCTCTAGTGTGTGTGACCTTGTTTTTTTTTTTTTACCGCTCGTCGAACTGAAAGTTAACGCTCGAAGCACCTCGGAATTGACTACAGTTATTAATTATTAACCCCGAGCTGCATTCATATTTGAAATTTCATGGGTTTGGAAACAAATTGATTGCAATTAGCATTTGGATTTTAAAGTACCGAGCAAAGATGTGAAAATTTTCTGTAACTATCAAATGATTTTACTAAACTTTCCAAGGTTTTCAGTTACTCTGCATAGAACAGGAAATTTTATGTAATCTCTGAAGTGATACTGATTGTTTTTGTGTTTCTTTAGCATTTATCAGTAATGCTCACATCAGAAATCATTAAGTGCTTGGTAGACATATGTTTATAATGGACAATTAGAAAACTCTTAACGGATATCTCTTGCAATGCCAGCCCTTTTGTGCACATTAATTACCATAAAGAACTATTTAGTTGCAAGATGGTAAATAAATGTCAATAGTTGAAATAAATAGTTTTCAAACTTCGTGACAGGTAATTATTATAAAATTTCTACTTGATTTATGGTACAAAGTTCTTTTTTCTCTTCGTTTTTGTAGGATGGAAAATTCATTTAGAATATGATGGACTATTGTAGATGATATTGATAAATTCTAAAATCATCAAAACGCAGTAAGTAATGTGGGTCACCTAATGAAAATTCGTCCATTAGTTATTCACATGTCTCTGTAATATAAATAGTCGCACAGTCAGTGAAATAGTTCCATTTGGAAACATGTGTATATCTGACTGTTTCCATATTGCTGATTATTTAGAAATTATAGAGCGATCTATAAAATGTTATCCTTGATAATTGTGATCCAGTAGAATTGTTAATCCACTACAGTATTCAGTAAACTGTGATTACTATTGGTTTTAAAGTTTTGCCTCCATTTCTTAAATTAAAGCAAGCTCATATTCACAGATAAAAAGCTAGATAATTTTAAACAATTATGATATTCTGTGCGTTGTAATGCAAGTTTTACAATGTAAGATCAGTTGTGATATTCAAATTGATTTTCAACAGATATTTCTTTAGACTTCGGTGTAATACACACGAGCGATGAAATCCATTAAAAGATCACAAATGAATTCGGGAATTTTTGTAAGTGGTTGCTTTAAGAACTATTGATTTTAGAATACTAAATGAAATTCAAATGAAAAATTAATATATATATATATATATATATATATATATATATATATATATATATATATATATATATATATATATATTTTCAAGTAAAGAACGAATGTGCTCTACTGCACTCTTCTGCATGAAATATGTTATGATGCATGGGAATAGCTGCCAACATATCTCACAATAGTCTTTGCTTCGTTGAAAATACAATTAATAACATAATTCTTAATTATCATATTTCAAAAGAATTAATTGTAAAATCATGCCTCGTGTAGAGACTAAAATCGATAGTCTCACTATGATATATTTAAGAAACTTAATTTACATTGGATCCTCTTGAAGTATTTCCCTTCACACCACTTCATCACTGTTCTTTACTTGACTCGATGTGTTGCCTCCTGAAGCGTCATGCACCCCGCAGGCCCCAGTGTTGTAAGCTAAGCCATTTTATTCATGCATAGAGATTCATAGAGTATCATGCTGGGTTAGCCAGTGCCTTCCATGACCCAGATGGGTTAGCGTCCCTCAAACTGTTTCGATAATACATTTAAATACTAAACTTGAATTTAAGATATCATTGACACAGAAGCAACACTCTTTTGTTTGGCTTGAATGTAGTGGCCAATTTGGTAACGTCCTTGGCTTGTGATCGCCAGATTAGGGTTTGAGTCTCTCTCAAACTCGTTAGTTCCTTTAGTGGCTAATTTATTTTTTGCTAATTTCAGCTGATATGTATTTATAATAATATGTTTTTGCTTGTCGTTTGCTGATAGCAGCCAATAGGCTTTGAAGTACGCGCTCACACTCGGATCTGATAAAGTAAAGCTTATTTTTTCCATAGAAATATCAACGGGTCCGTTGCACTTGCTTCAGTACAACAATTCGATATAACACACGATAATTATTATTAGTTATTGATAACGGGAATTTTATTGATTGGGAATGATCCATGCATTTTGTATGTATGAGTTCTAACAATTTTATAACATATATAAACACAAAAATATTTTTAGTAGTAATAATAAAAGTCAGCTTGAATTTACAAAGCGCATAGGAGGCGTCAAATACACACGCATACACCCACAATCATTATATAGATATATATATATATATATATATATATATATGTGTGTGTGTGTGTGTGTGTGTGTGTGCGTGTGTGTGTGTGTGTAGCTTACAGGTCACACTCGGTGATCCTATGTAGCTTATGACAATACATGCTTACCTTACGTAGCTCTGGTAGCACATACAACGCCTATCTGCCCTACTCCCTGAAATCTACCTCTCAAAGTATTTTTGTCATTGAAAATTCAAGTATTTTGAACAGCCTATTTAGAATAATGTGTAAGCATCTATCCCAACAATAGCACCTTTTTTTTAGCTTTGCTGTAATATACAATCAGTATTTGTTGCATAGCTGACAAGTGAGATTAATGCAGGTTATCAGATTTTTTTTTTTATTTATCGAAATAAAGAAAATGTGCAATTTTAACCTCAATTAGTAATCTTTTTTTATAGGGTAATCTTCATTTCAATCTAGCACTCTAAATGTTCCTCGAAATATTCATAAAATGTCATTTTATTGTTAGTGCCGTGAACAATTTGTAGGACAAATAAGAAATATCCGTGAAATATAAGTGTTTTGAAGCAGGGAGAAAATATAAGAAATTCTGTTTAACATTTATATAAAGATTTGAAGTATTAAAATCTTATCGCAGAAAATGGGATCTTCATATGCACTGAGAGTTGTCACATAAAATAAAATGAAACGAACATTTTCAGTAAACAAAGAATGTCACCAATATGTGAAAATATCTGAAACATAAAGATCTCGTTTACTTCTCCCATATAAAACCCAAAAGCCTTCAAGCACTTCAAGCATGGAGGGGAGAAATTTGCAATTCAAACTTTAAAAGAAACCTTGGTTTTGAGGTTAAAACTGAATCCTGAGTGGCTGGGATTAAAACCAAACAAGACAAACTCATCCCCAATACGTAAACAAACAGAGTTTATGCCCTGTGGTAAGAGGAGGTCGAAGGATTTTATGATTCAGTATGGGAAGAATTATTCAAGAGAAATAATGGCTTTGCACATTCAAGGGAGGGGATGAGCTTAACAGGCGTAACCAGAAAAAGTATAAAAAAAAGAATAAACCAATTATTTTTCAAATTTTTTCTTTTTACTATGCGCTGTACGGACAATAATCAAGAACCCCAGTTTTCTCATTTGGGAAAAAAGCTAAAAATACATTGTAGTGCGCTGTTAGGCAAAAATCTCTTTAGTGAAGGAAAGTTTGAGCAAAGCTGTGCTGAATACTAAAAGGAGAGGAGGAGGAATTGTGAATTCACTGGCGGGGGGAAAGAAGTGGAGACGATAAAGGAAATTGAACCGCAATAAAGAGAACAGTAGAAGGAGTTGTGATGGAAGAAGAAAGAAACAATAATTAAACAACAATGAAATTAGAAACTGGTGAATACAATGATTAGAATGACACGGGATCTTCAAAATTTTGAATATTAGTATTTCGTCTTGGGAACCTTATTAATGTGTTAAAACACTGAAGGAGTCAGTCATAAGAATCCACGTATCTATTGAGACGTGTCTCTTGTTCAGAGGAGCTTTGATAATCGTGGGGAAATACTAAAATAAACTCTCTCTCTCTCTCTCTCTCTCTCTCTCTCTCTCTCTCTCTCTCTCTCTCTCTCTCTCTCTCTCTTTTCTGTGTGTGTGTATTGTGTAATAATTGCTTCGCTTCTCATAACATTTACCCTTTCGCCTTAATCAGTGGAGGCTGAAACTATAAACATACTCCCGAACAGGCTGCCTCCATAAACCGGTCATAATCCGACCTTTAGTTTACGAGGAATGTAAACAAAAGATGTTCTCAACGCGTTCTTTTGCTCAAACCTGGGTTTCTCATTTTCTTTAGAACAGCATTTTTTTTTTCTTATAAGAAGTTTGGATATATCTTTTTCTGAGTTTGTAAGTTGCAGATTTAGCTGGGACATGTAAATATACTATGAAATAATTAAACTAAAGAGTATGGAAGAAAATGTAATTTTTTTATCATTAAAGGTACCAATAAAGGCCTCAGAGATTTCATACTCTTTCTCAGTTTAGCTCAGTTAAGGTGTAAAAATGAAGGTATTGCAACTCGGATCTTATTTTGATTTTTCATAGGGATAGAAATTTGTTCTAAAAGAATCATGCTATTGGATCATCCAAACATTTCCAGACGAATGTTTCTTCATACTTCTAAGTCGCAACTCCCGAAGAAATACAACGGAGAGGCACTCACATGTTCACTTTCATATTTGGTATCTTGCAAATACGCCCACAAATCCTGCCATGAAGGAAATCAGTTGGATAGTTGATTGTTTTAAGAACCATCCTATTTAGGGAAGAAGAGGAAATTGTGCGTGGCCGCTGATGTAAACTGTCACAAAAGCATCGAATGAAGATTATTTACATTTTTCTTTTATCAAATATCTTTTTTTTTTCAAGTTGGTGTTTTCATTTTATGCAAGCTTAGCATTTATGATTTTATGAGACATATTTACAAATTTCATTCTTATATTTTGAATAATGTAATTTATAAAACTGGTTTTGAAGATTAAAACTCCACCAATAATAACAACAACGTTTATGATAATAGTAGAACTTTGGTTAAATATAACATTTACACTAATAATAATAATAATAGAAGTAGTACCAATAACCAACAGAAACCACAGATTTTAGCGTACCTGTTTACTACCTCATCACTGGAGAAATAATCGTAAAGATATTTGTGCTGTGGACAGGTAGAATCAATAATAATACAGTCACATTCACCTAATTATTTATTTATTTTTTCAAGTGTTCTTTCCGTAGAAGCCGTCACTCTGCGGTTGACGATAAATTACAATCTAGCTACGTCAGAAAGTTAAGAGATGGTTTCTTTATTGCAATGGTCGTAGTCACTGCTATTACCAAAGGATAACAAAAGGATAACAACAGTTCTTCTAAGTTCCTGAAGGTTTTATATCTTGTATATTATTATATGGCTAAAAAATATGACCATTACTACGATAATGTGAAACTCGTACAATGGGAAGCTGGCATCAAATGATAGTTTATGCACCGTAGCACATTCCTGATATAAGACAGTCATTTAGGACATGCACAATAGCTTATATATATTTATGTATTTATATATATATATATATATATATATATATATATATATATATATATATATATATATATATATATATTTATATATATATATATATATATATATATATATATATATATATATATATATATATATATATATATGTATATAGATGAAATTATATACATATATATGTATGCATATAAAATTATATACATATATATGCATATATATATATATATATATATATATATATATATATATATATATATATATATATTATATATATATAATATATATATATTTATTTATATATATATTTTATATATATATAATATATATTTATATATATATATATATATATATATATATATATATATATATATATATATATATATATATAAGCTAGTGTTCCTAAGTCGTCAAAAATTCAAGATTGACATCTAAGTATATACAAATCTAGACTCGCGCTCAGCACAGATTGAACTCTAACTCTCTCCTCCACCCTCCCTAACTACAACCTGCTGGTTCTGCAATTTGTGGTGTAGTGTGATATTCGACTGTACCTCTCGGGGTACTCTCTCTCACCAGTGTATGACTGATCTCTTTTCCCCGTGAGCGCGGAAATATGTATCTATATATATATATATATATATATATATATATATATATATATATATATATATATATATATATATATATATATATATATATATATATATATATATATATATATATAATCATACACTTGCTCTTTTATAGCTGGATATATGCAATAACCTGCAAGGAGGAATTAGAATATTGATTGATTCTTGACTGGTATAATCTTTATGACTTCATCTAGTGGATGGATATATTATTAGAGAATTTTCCATTATTGGTGGTATAGTGATGAACTGAAATAAAAAGGCAAATTTGTAAAACAAATCATCAGAAAAATATGCCAACTTGATTTGCGACAGCATGTCGGCGTTTTCGAGAAAGAAACTCATATCCCATTACATGGGGTGTTGTACCGGTGATAGCAGTTGTTAAGAGGAATCGTTTAAATGATGATACAAGCATAAAATTTGACGTCCTTGTTCTCAAAGTCATGATACTCAAATCTGTCTAATTGGTCAATTGATAATCCAAGATGGTGGTAATTTTTCTTTGTGGCCTCCAAATTAGTCGCCCGAAGTTAATATTGTTTTGCTTAGAAGTATTTGTAGTTGTCCGATTTAAAAGGTCTAGTTATTGATTTTTGTTTCTAAGCCTACTGGAGTAGATTTTATTATTTATAAAAAAAAAAATTATACATTTTTCAGGGATTTATTTTTTATAATGCGGTGACATACAATTTTTTTTACGATTTTGTTATTTTTTTTTCAATATCACCACCATATTGCCATTTTTTAAGTTCATAAGCTTTGCACCACAATGTCCAAACCATGCCACTGGTCCTCCAGTTGCTACTGTTCACATATGCAGCTGCTGAGTGATGTAGAGGAGAGTGCTGGCTGTGGGAACTTGCATCTTCCTTTGCAGCCCTTCTTACAGGAATACTTTGACAGTTCCCGACAGCCAACTGTAATAACGGCTAGTGTTGACTAACATATTTGCTATGTATCTCCTTTCTTTATCTACTCCATTCAACAGAACGGCTTTTGTCTGGATATGAGATGGTTTCCTGGCCCCAGATAGGCTGCGTGCTTTGCATGTTCTCCCAGGGATGCCAGTGTTGGTGGAATTGAGTTGTTTCTCTTCTGCTTGCTGGCGAAAAGATCTAGTATTACTTCATCTCCACTAGCAGTGCACGTGATCTGTTCTATGTGAGGATAACGAATCTCTCCAGCATTTAAACGTCAAGATCACGGACATTGTCGGATGCTGGCTATGGTTAGCGAATTTTTTAGAAACGTCATGAAATATATTCCAAGACGGCCATGCCGATTTATTCCTTTTCCTACAGAAACCAGACACGATGTCACATCCAGTGAATGTAAGAAAGTGTTGGATTCCTTTAGCTTTCTCAAGCCCTATTACAGAAACTAGCTCAAGGACTGGAATACATCAAATCTTTGCTCATTGGGCAAAGCAATCCACATTTCCTTCAGACCTATTTTCCTTATGGATGGCAACACATATATTTCTATGACTAGCACGTCCGTGATATTAGCCTTAATGCTAATAGACTTTCTCACGTCAGTCATTACATCCCTGGCATGTACAAATATTCGAGTGTCAGTTTCCTACATCCAGAGAAATCATAGTGTCGTAAACCAGATAGTTCAGTAACTCACTGTCCAAAAGAAAAGGCAATCTTTTTGGCTGATGTGTTTCGTAGTAAACAGAGTAATGAGAAACTCGAACTTCCACATCCTTGTTTTCCTGAAGCTAAACTAACTAGTTTAGCTTTTCGATCTCGTGAAATTAAAAGTCTGTTGATGGACCTTGATGCTTATGGAGGTGTAGAGCCAAATGGTATTTTTCCTTGGTATTCTATAAGGACTGCAGATTTCTTAGATCCAAAGCTATCTGTTATTTTGCGCAAGTTAGCAAGAAGAGGAGCTTTTAGCACTTGTTAGAAAATTGGTAATGTTACTCCACTATGTAAAGGTTTTTGTGGTAGCTCGAGTCCAACTGATTACCGCCCAATTTCCATAACTCCTATATTATTTAAGGTTTTTGAGTGTCTTTTGGCTAAACGTGTTAATAGATTTACTGAAGGTAATCATCTATTCTCTAGTATGCAATTTGGTTTTCGTAAAGGCCTTGGAGCTTGTGATGCCCTTCTTACAATTTCCAATGTTGTACAGAATTCCCTTGAATATGGTCAGGAAGTTTGGATGACTGGCCTTGATTTTAGTGCTGCGTTTGACCGTGTTAATCATGAGGCCCTTGTTTTCAAAAACAAATAGTTTGGAATGGGTGGGTCGTTTCTTAGCATTATTATTAAATTTTTAAGTAATAGATCTCAAAGAGTTGTTGTTGATGGTCACCATAATGAGTATAGGAATTTGATATCTGGTGTTCCTTAGGGTAGTGTTCTTGGGCCATTACTTTTCATTTTATATATACATGACATGTGGTTTGGCCTAGAAAACAAGCTTGTTTCATATGCAGATGATGCTACTCTCTTTGTATCAATTCCCTCCCCTGAATATAGTTCTGTGTTTTCTGAATCTGTTGATAAAGATCTACCTAAACTCAGTGCACTGTGCAAATTATGGAGTACAAAGTTAAATCCTAACACAACTCAAAGTATGATAGTAACTAGGTCAAGGACAGTGACTCCTCAACATCTGGATCTCAGCATTGATAATATTTCTTTAAATTTGTAACTCTTTCAAAATTTTAGGTGTGATTCTCGACAGCAAATTTACTTTTTAGAAACACATTAGGTCTGTGTCTTCTTCAATTGCACAAAAGATTGGCTTATTGAGAGTCTTTCAAGATTTTTGGTGATCAATTTATTCTGAAGAAGTTTTTTAATTTTTTCATTCTACCTTGTTTCGAGTATTGTTCTCCTGTGTGGCCCTCAGCTGCGGATTCTCATCTTAATTTGTTGCACAGGAACTTACGGTCTATTAAATTTCTTATTCTTGATCTAGATATTAATCTATGGCACCGTCGCAAAAGGTGTTTCACTGTCTTTGGAATGCCTGTAGACATTCGCTCGTTTCTTGTATTTTGCAAAGCAGTTGTACTGTAGGAATTATTATATGGACAGTGCAGGAATTTATGCTTTACACTGGATTTTTAATTGATGAATGCAATATATTCAGTCATGTATATAAATTGTAGCAGTGATTGTGGTGCAACCCATTGTAGGTCTGTGTCGTGAAAGGTGTATTTGAAATGGGACTTATGATGGAGCATATCTCGTCTTATTATATCAGCATATTTTGCTAGAAGGATCGCTTCACCATATTTGGATACCTGTGAGAAGATAGACTCTACATAGTTTCTAAAAACCAGCAGAACATCTTGCCCTTTGCGATGAGCTTCAGCTTGGGATTAGGAAAAATATACTGGTCCTTGAGGCAAGTCAAATGAAAATCAGGCAATTCAACTCCAAGCTGTTCCAACCTCTGGTCAAGTCAACAAGCTTGAATATAAGTGGGTTTCCAACATCACAGGCATTTACTTTCTTACTAATGTAGGTGACTAGTTCGGAAAAAGTAATTGGAATAGGTTTCTTGTAGCCATTTTTTTCGGTTATACAATGCCACCAAGCAGGATGAGGGAAATCTCATTTCTTGTGCTAAGGTGTCTCTTGCACTTAGTTTGGTAAGAAGTTTATGTCGCAGAGTATTTCTGTATATTATTTTTTTTCTTATTCACTTGCATTGTCATTGCTTCTCTAAGCTTCCAAACATTGGTCTGGCAAAAGAAACATGCTTGTGTTTTAGCTCTTGAACTTTTCCTGTGATCTAAACTTCCACTACCCTCATCACTGTTATCTGCCGACTTTAATGTTTTTTTTTTTTCAGATTTTCTTAACATTGTGTTGTTAAATAGAACCCAGCAACTCTCATGATAAAGTGCCATCTTTTGTCTCAAAGCGTCCTCTATCGCACCATTTTCATCAATTCTTGAAGGGTCTAATTTGATTTGCAGTGCATTCAGTGAGTGAAATATAGGAAAAATTTTTACCAAGTTCAAATATCAATCAATTCTCTTCTGTCAGGATTGGCCGGAGTGGGAGGCTTTAGATCTATCTTAACCTCTTGATATAGACAACACTGTTCTACGATTTTCCAGTAAAACTAGCATCCATGGTCAGTATGTCGTGCAGGGCTGAAGGTTTATACTTTTGCAACACTGTATATGTATAATAGACACATTCTTGTATGGAATACAATTAGGTTCTTGTACCATGCCCTATGCCTAGTCCAGTCGCTCATCCTGTGTCATAAGTCCTGTGCGATTTGTACCATCCAGATAACTGAAACCATACCATCCTTGGCTCGGCTCTTCCACTGCGGATGTCTGACTGATTTGAAGTTAGTTAGGCAGTATTTGGGAAATTAGTAGGTTGTTACAGTTTTATGTCAAAATACGTTTCCTACTTAGCTAAACTGAACCACATGCTGAGTTTAATGACAGTGTTGCCATCAGTGTGCCTTGTTTGCTCCCTATAATCCTTCTTTAAAGATCTTCATGACCTGAGCTAAATTTCCTCCGTCATGCACAGACCCTTTCTGTGTACCAGCCTTCTCTAAGTTTAGTCTGCGAGTCAAGGCGGTTTACCAAAAATCTGAAATGAGAAAATTACTGAGAAAAATGTGTTCGTGGGCTTTATAAACAGTAAAATTTGAAAATGTATGTATCAGTTTACTTTGTGAATAGTAAATTCTTCGAAAAAAATGTCAGTATGCTTTATAATCATTAAAATATACTTCATATCCCCCCCCCCCAAAAAAAAAAATATATGAATCTATATCTAAATCATGCAACTCGGACAACTACAAATACTTCAAAGCAAAACGTCCCCTTCGGCAAGCTAATTTGGCGACCTTATCGAGAAATGGCTACTATCTTGGATTTTTAATTGACCAATTTGTCAGGTTTTATTAGTATGACCTAGAGAATAAGTGTGCAAAATTGCAAAATTTGATACTTGTATCTTCATTTGCCTCATTTTTCTGTTATCTCCAACACTGCTTATTGCTTCTGATCATCATGCTATATATATATATATATATATATATATATATATATATATATATATATATATATATATATATATATATATATATATATATACCGTATATATATATATATATATATATATATATATATATATATATATATATAATATATATATATATATATATATTTATATGTGTGTATGTATGTATGTCCCGGGATTCCAAAGAAATATAATCTTGAGAATCTACTTTAAACCTAACCTGACATCACATTTTTTATGAGAAAGATCGACTCTTCCTTAGGAAGACGAATCGACAGATGTACTAGTGCAGAACTTTTTCATAACGAGATTTTCAAGCTGATTTTCTTTTGAATTACTAGACGCATACCCTCTCCCAGCTAAGGTTTTTAGCTTTTACGGTTTACTGTTTTGTCATTTCTGACAGTAGTCTGTTGTGGTGCATTTTCCGCCTGATGTTGTACTTCGGACATTATTTGATTGATATGGGAAAATACAATTGAATGTTCTTAGATTTTTCGTCAATCATCCATAATTTTCTTACAATTTTGATCAGTGAATATTGTTTCTTTATTTTAGTTTTCACAATGATGGAGAGTATATGATTCTTCGTAAATCATACTCCCTAAGGCGAAAATTGACACTTAATATATATTGATTTGATTCATAGACATACCATTGCTGTTAGTTTTATTTGTTTGTATTATCCATTTTTGGTTCATTACTGCGGATATTTGTTTATGAACATATATGTCACATTTATAAAATGCGTGGACTGAAAACCACGGATGAGACGTATTATGAAAACTTTGAATACATTATGACCAAAGTCAGTTGGGAAATAGAGGTTACGTCATCACTTGATACGTAAGCTGATAGTGGTAGAAACGTGACTGAAATTCCTATTGAAATTTAAAAGTGTAATTGAATAGAAACTATATGTGCACAAGAATTTAAAGCTGTAACAATATTGATAACCATGAAATACCTGTCGACAGTTTAAGTTTGAAAAAATTATGAAAAAAATAACAGCTTTGGCATTAAAGATAAAAGTTTCAAAAGAAAAATGGGAAATATGAATAGAAGTAGAATAGTAAATATGAAAAATACTGCAGATAATATAGAAAATGAAATTTTTAAAACTATAACATAGTAATAAAAGCGTACTTATTACAGACCAAACTACACTGTCAATCATCACTGTATGATATCCGTGTTTCTGCAAGCATATCCTTTGTGAGCTCACTTAATCACAGGCACTCACAAAGGATATGCTTGCACAAACACGGATATTGTACAATCGTGATTGACAGTTTAATTGGGCCCTCAATTAGTAAAGCATTGTGGCAAAGATCTGAGCTATCGCTTCAATGATAAGTTCACTGAAATAGCTTAAAACCTAAGATAAGTCAAACCTTCTTAAGAATTCTATACCTTCCCCGTAAATTACAGTTTTCATTAGGATGAATACAATAACTTTTAAATTACTAAGTGTTGGAAGGTCAATAGAAGGACGTAGAATATGACTATGGAAGAAGAAGATTTTTAGCGAAATGTAAAAATATTTTGTATTAGTGACGTTATTTAAAGTACGATAGAGGAAGAAAGTCGATCGAAATTAAAAGAAAATATATCCAAAACTTATCAAAATAGTCTTTCAATTTTATAACGATGATAGTTATACTTAAAACCCCTAAAAATAACCGATGTATATTCTATAATATGTGAAGTAGAAATAAAAAACAACCATTACATATAATTCTAATTTTATCTCATTAAACAAAAAATGTTCGATATATCCCTATTATTTTGGATAAATATCAAATAGAAATAAAATCTGTAGCTATAGATGAGTACTTTCAACCAATTAGAATAAATTGTTGAGGGAAGTAAACACTCAAAGAATATAAAAAGGTTTAAAAACCGATTGGAAGTTCAAAAGCTTTAAAGTTGGTATAAAAAGGGGAGGATAAAGTTTTATCGACTTGAAATGGAAAAGTTACGAAAGCTTTAAACTGTACATGTTATAAGAGCTCTTGCTTTTACAAAGAAGTTAAGAAAAGAGTCAACAAATGACTTCCCTTTTCACACCAAAAAAAAAGAAAAAGGAAAAATATTAAAAAGATGTGTTAATGAAGTATAGCTGCAATGAAAAAAATAATAACGGTTACAGATGGTTTAAAATTCTATGTAAATCTTAGTAATAAAATAAGAAATTAGTATAGGCGATGTCTTTTCGTAAAATTAATATTATTAGTGAGATAGACCTTATTTTGTAGGTTTTTGGCCAGCGAAAACTTAATTGTCAGTCATCCAATTCACCAAATTCTATTTCATAATAACTAGTTCCTGAGGGTAAACTAGTTTCTGGGGTCCATAATAAAGAGAACAAAACTGGTTAAAATTGTATATATTGTATCATTCTATATCGTGACCTCTACCACGTTGTATCAATATTGCACATGATAGGAATAACCCATCTTTGGTCACCATACTTTATGAGCAATTTGGAAAGCATTTCAACGGTATCAAGTAATTTTCCTTTCAATTGTATTTGTAAAAGGTCAAAAGGTACCCTCTACAAATACCTAGTTATTGGCTTCAGTTATTTCCACCAACTATTGCCTTTCTACATGGAGAAGGAGAGAGAAAGATTTCTTTTCCCGGCCTCAAACATAAAAAAAAAAAAAAAAACCTGCACTCCAAACACCTTCGTTCCATTTGCTTCTCTGAGAGCGATGCAAGATGCATTCACCCTTTCCAGGAAGGACCTAAGATATCGCATCGTTCCATGTTTGGTTACTTGTTCTTTTTTATGTTTTTTCCTTATATGTCCATATTTCATAAACATCGATGCACGTATTTTTTTTGCATTACTCCTCTTTGATGACCTTTTATTCTCTTTGCTATCTAAATCGTTATTCATGATTACTGTTTCTTTGGCAAATACAGGGCTAGCCTAGTCGTTAGTACTTTTGTTAACATTTATTTTCACTTTTGTTTACATACGGATGAGAGAGAGAGAGAGAGAGAGAGAGAGAGAGAGAGAGAGAGAGAGAGAGAGAGAGAGAGAGAGAGAGAGAGAGAGAGAGAGAGAGAGAGAGAGAATATTGACAAAACGAAATAAAGAACAATTTCGCTTCATATTCTCATTGCGGTACAAATGGACTTCCCATGAATTCTGGAAATGTTCGTATAATTTCAACACATTTTCCTTTTCCTATTATTATCCTTTTCTACTTTTATCATGGGATATTTGCCCGCTGTCGATTTTTGTTGCTGTAGCTTACATGTTATTGTTTACTTTCCCACTGAATGCGCTGGAGTTTTTACCTTGCTTTTCCACTTACCTTTCCGGTTCTTGTTGACTTGATCTGATTTTTCGCTGTTCACGCTTTGGCTGGTTCCCTTTCGAGTCAGAAAAAAAGCGCTAATGAAATAATGGATTTTTGCAATTTCGTGTATTCTCACAGTTCGGTTCTACACTTGATCTTCTGTACGTCAGTTAGGATTTCCAATCAGTTTACGGCTTCAGCCCTCCTTATATTCTATTTTGTCTTAGCAATTTATCGACAGTTTTGTACAATATTTATAGTCTTTCGGCTATTGTAGTATGCAAGTAGATATGGAAAACAAACGCATCTAAAACAATAGCTGCATATTTTATCTAGCACTCCGATTCCACGTTCGCTAACTACCATTACTTTTATGAAAAAAGTGGCCTTATAGATCCAAGCAAGCAAAAACTTCCAGCAACACTCTTCTCAGTAAAGAGAATGATTGACAGCTTTTTAGAATATGAAACAGCAGGAAAGACAATAAAATTATTTCTTTATGTCTATTTTATAATTTTTCCATTATCTGGTCTTTACTTTTACAACCTCCCCTTCTTCCAATAGTGCAATCTTTGCATAACGTAGTATTATAAAGTACATTGTCACATTTACAATTTACAGTAATTGTTTTATTTTAATTCGTTTTTTAAAGAGAAATGCAGAGAGGGAACGTGTATGAAGCACATGCGGTATGTACAATACTGCGCCATTCTGAAACATATATAAGTCCTTTATGTTCGATATGTTTTATCCTCATTTTTAACATTACCTCGCTATTATACACATATTATTTACTTGGTCATACAAGTTAATTCTAAATGAGCTAGGTGACTGCTTCCCACAAAACTTTGAGCAGAATTCTACCTCGGTAAAATTTTATGTACCGCTGGTTTGAAGGAAATTGTACTGTCTGTATCATGATGACATCTAAATTCCCTTAGTATTACTCTTGGACATGTATATTTTTTCGATTCCATTCGTATTTATATTGCTTTTGGTTACACCAGCTATTTGAATCATTACTTTTATATTCACGATTAGTTTCTAACATATGCCAAGTATTGCGCATATTAGATATTAGGATTTAAAATTACCATTGCCGACCATGTTACATAATGCAGTTTTGCTACCATCATTCAGTTAAAAATCATAATCAGTTAAATTTTTCCTTATCAGTTTAATCAAGTGTGGTACATCAGCAAACACATATTGCATATATTTCGATAAGCTATTGGTTTTTAAAAGATATCTATTGCTTCCACTTCCTGAGATTGATGTGCCCTAAATCATGAACTACAGTAGCAACAGGGCAACCTGCATGCTTAGCCTCTTCTATCAAACTCATTAAGATTTGATACAAATCTGCAACATTGAAATCATAAAAATGGCGGTTTCAATCTGTTTACAAGTACGCTAAGCATCAAAATATTAAATTTTTATAAGGTCTATAAAGGGATACGTTGCCTTGATCATAAAACTGCTATGTTTTAGCATTCTTTGTCAAAATATCAATATTCTGTGAAGTGAGATTTTAAGTACTGATATCAGGATCAAGAGGAAAAAAAGCTTTCTTGCGTAGGTGCAAATATAGAATATGTGAAAGTAATAAATCAATAGGTTGTAGTCAAACATACAGTTATGTTAACCTGGATACAGAATTTAAATGAACTGTTGGTTTGAATTACATTTTAAAGGGATGCAGTATTTATGTATTCAATCCCCTTTTAGTTATGAAGATACTATAGAATAATGTTATAATAATATTGTTCATTGATCTAAGATAAAGATGTCATTTAAGAAAGAGAGAATTCAGTGGAAATAGGTCACAGTATAACGGAATACGCTCAACGATGATCAGAATCAGGCTGTGGCTCAGGACTGGCAGGAAAAGGGAGTGTGGCTCAGTATATGTCATCACTCACTCGCGACTTTGTCCCTACCGTCTGGTCGGTCGACATGTATGAGTGGATTCTGATCACAACCAATTTCCTAAATGGGGGAATTTTGGTAATTTTTTTACATGTTTTAATTGTTTCCATGTATTATTTTGTCTTTACTTATACTGTTTGAATATTTCTATTAGTAAATAAATAGTGGCGCATAGAGGTTGATACGTAACTGAACAATGTTGAAAACTTTGATGGCTGCAGAGGGCCAGAAAAATGTAGTTCACTTTGACATTGAAGTTAAAGCTAAAAAAACATTGGGTAGATTAGACTAAAATAGAATGTATAAGGGGAGAGAGAAAAAATCTCTTTCAAAGTTTAAAGGAAAACTACTGAGGGGATGGAATATCAAGGAAGAAAATACATTAGGGAAAGGAAAAATATCTGAATAAATGTAAAAATATTTTTTTTTTTTATTCTTTTTAGATTGACAGACTCACCATTCACTTCCATTCCTCTGAAGTTTATGGGCCATGACAGCAAAATAATAGGGGAAGTTGTTCGTCTTTCTAGAGGGAGGAAAGAAAGAAAGTTATTTTTTATTATTATTTTCGATAAAAGGACATCAAATATAGCTGATTCTAGATGGATCAGTCATAAACACACACACGCACGCACACACACACACACAACATTTTTTTTAGTCAGCCGTTCTGAAGTCAGTGAATATGCATAGTTGCCTGATGAAAATGTGTGTGTGTATATATATATATATATATATATATATATATATATATATATATATATATATATATATATATATATATATATATATATATATATATATATATATATGTGTGTGTGTGTGTGTGTGTGTGTGTGTGTGTTATTGTGCGTGTGTGTGTGCGTGTGCGTTTGTGTGCGTGTGTGTGTGTGTTTTGTGTGTACGTATGTATGTGTGTATTTGGATGAGGAATAGACAATGTTTTGTATATGATACAGCGCCGACCAGAGGCTGAAGCTTGTAAGTTAGTTTCAAAACAATATTCAACTGGCGGAAGTTGAGAGAACATGAACAAAGGAAAATACAGTAAAGAATATTTCTAGTGATGGTGAAAAAGAGAAACTAGGCTATATGATTCTGGTATACTGTATATCTTGGAGTGAATAGAATGAATGATGTCAAACAGAGAGAAGGGTTGAGCCACAGAATAGTGTCAAAAAAGTAACAGCATATATGCAAAAGATTGATAAAGTATTGTCTTGTGCATTGAATATATATATATATATATATATATATATATATATATATATATATATATATATATATATATATATATATATATATATATATATATATATATATATATATATATATATATATATATATATATATATATATATATATATATATAAATTTGTGTATACCTGTATATATATATATATATATATATATATATATGTGTGTGTGTGTGTGTGTGTATGTGTGTGTAGATTGTTATCCAGATACATAAAATGTGAATTATATATGGAAACGGAGACAAAACATCCGTGGAGAGAGAGAGAGAGAGAGAGAGAGAGAGAGAGAGAGAGAGAGAGAGAGAGAGAGAGAGAGAGAGAGAGAGAGGGGGGGGGTGTGGATGGGACAGACAGGGAGACCTGAATTATTAAAGTAGAATCCTTGTTAGGTCTCAGGAGTATCATGGAAAATAAAATCATTTTATGTGGGGTAGACGTAAATGGGAAGGACGCTTTTAAAAGGTACCGTGGGATCGTTTTTGAAGAGAACACACCTGCTGTTGCTGTTGGTGTTTGCGAGCTGGGTGAAGGTTGTCGAGAGGACTGGAATAGGGGCTGGAAGTTTGAGGTTGTTGGGGCCGTTACAGCAATTCTTATAGACAATGATGAGAAATATTGCTTTTATGAAATGCTAAGAATATTCTCTCTTTTAGGGGGTTGTTGTTTGGTGAGTAAGGTGAATACATTATCATGACGGAGAAATAGATTGCGTTACGTATAAGCATGGGAGGATTTTTCAAGGAAATAAGAAATAAGATAAGATTGGAAGACATGATTCGTGAAATAATTACGAAAGTGGAAAAAGTAAAATAAACATATCAACGAAACCGATAACATAAACAGAGACACAGAAGATATTAGAGAAAAGGATGGAAACCTTTAATGATTATAAACGAAAACATAAAGTAGTGAAAGGTTGAGAGGAAAGTTATTATCTCCTTTCCGAAATAAAATAGTCTTGTTTGTAGAAGGATCTAAGTGTGCAATTCGAAGGTATAGTAAGAAAAAAAAAAGATAGCATTTCCCTCTATTAAGGATAATATTCTTTTTCAACTTTCTCTCTATTCCTTCATTGTGTCACTTGTGTTCTTAAAAGTTGGGAGATAGACTGGACAACTACCAATTATAAAAGGTAAATTAGGACTATAACAGAAAAAAAAACTACGTAAATTATACAGACTAGATACGAAAAAATACTATCACCAGGGTACTCGTATATCGTTGCTTAGACGATACTGTTAGTCGTCTTTGTATGCTATATTTGTAAGAGACTGTTGTCTTTCATTTGTTCCAGTATTGTTCATAATTTGGAAGTCAGGAAAAGAAGATATCACTTCGAAATCATATTTATAGCTCGGAAAAAGTCACGGAAATATCGGCCACTTTTCAAACGTCAAACCTGTCTGGTGTCAGTTCAGGTATCATCTGAAGAGATGCACACCATAGCGTCAGCCAGGTAAGCCAAACCACTAATTGTGGTGCCCAAACGTACCAGTAACTTCCCAAGTAAACAGCTTATACCCCTATCACACCTACACATGGACACCGTGGATGACTACGCATATATTATCTTCTGCAATCCATGAAGGATCCATACTTTAGGCATACTACGTCCATGGCATCCTTGTGTATGCCTGTCAACATCCGTCGTGATTCCGTGACATCTGTATCTGAATATCAAAAGTGAATATATGCTCCAGTGGACTGGTCAATCCGCGAGGATAAGAAAAATTTGTATTGGTTACGTACACATTCTGAACTACATGTACCCTCATCCATACTTTACCCTTAGCGTATGAGCTCTCTGCTAATGGAGACAAATATATTGAAAGTACGAAGAGAATACAGAAGTACATGTGTAGAAAGTACGGATATGATGAAAATAGTATGGATGCCAGTGGTAAGAGTTCAGATATCTATAGAAACAGTATGGATGATGACAGTGGAGGTAGTACGGATGTCATCGGAGGCGGTGGATACAGTACGAAAAGAGTACGGATGAAGAGGGGGTATATAAAGTGCAGCTTTCGATCCTCCTGCATTATTCTGTCTTCTCTGCTCTTCCAGATCACACGGTGCATCCCAAATTATCCAGGCATGCTTCCAAATTCAAGGATACAGCTGCTCTTGCTCTTACTCGTACACCACACCTCCTACCAACAGCTCCACCAATGGTGAACAGATCAATGTGTACCTGCTCACTCAAAAGGACATTGTGATGCTGTCTGTGGAATCATAATCCAGTAATGGTGCATCACAGACATAGACGACATTGGGACAATCGGCTTGGAAGGCCGTGATGCTGCATCCAGAACAGCAGAAGACTTTTGCTGATATATACAGGGAACATGAGTGCTTGTACAATTTGCGATCGGCGGTCTCCATGGACACAAGGTGGAAGAACAGTGCGTATGACAAGGTGGAAGAACAGTGCGTATGACAAGGTGGAAGAACATTTTATGTGAGGAGAAAGCAGCAGAGCTTAGCATCACGTCCACAGAACTGACAAAGTGGGTCAAGATCAAGAACCTCGCATAAAGGATCTTGAAACCAAAGACTTCAGGTAGTGAAGCTAAGTTTATGATGGACTAGGAGCAATGGGTCTTTGAAAACTTCCGTTATGCAGTGGAGTTTGCCAAAAGTGTGTCTACGTAAAACTGGAGGTATGCTGGCCAGTTACCTCCTCGAAAGAAAATGACCGTAGAGCCAGCTGAGGTGTTCACACAACCTGTACACAGTGATGATAAGCTGTTGAATGACAAAGACGTCACTTCATCTGAGGCCGCATCCAGCAAGGATAGTACTCACATGATATAGTCTTCATCTTCTACCAAGGACCAAGTAAGTATACATTTACACAATTCAGGAATTTCAATTGCTATATATTGATAATTTGTTAATTATTATTGTTTACTTTTTCCTGTTTATATATACCACCAGTCAATCACTTGCAATAATTCCATTTAGATATTTATTTTCAGCTTAGTCAACATGTGCAGCAGATGATGACAATGTTGAAGCACTAGGAATATCGAAAAAATATCCATGCTTAAAATTAGAGGGTATTGGCGGATTTCTTCCACCATGCATCTAGCAATATGTAAAATGACATGTTCGAAAGATTTCAAGCAAAATGCTTTACCCTCATCTTCAACTATAAGCTCGCTGCAAGAATCAACCACAGAGGAGTCAGTCTCTCACATATCAACTGCATTCACCCCAATGTCCTTTATGCGCCGCCGCGTCAACAGCTGTCGTCCAGGCTGAGACAGCCATGGCAGGAAATAGTCGTAGCAACATCATCGGCCAGTCATTCATCATGATGTATGCGAGTAACGAGCTGGGAGACCAGTCATTCAGCAGTCTGCTGAATCTGCTGAACTCCATTCTCAAACCATTCACACCAAACCCAAGACAATCTTTGCAAAATGTAAATAAAATAATTTAATATTACATGCTGTGGACTTGTATTTCCTAGTGCCATGAAATATAGTAAGAAATATAAAAAGAAATAAAAACTGATGATACGAAGTGTTTGAAATATCACCAAATCACGGTTTTCAAAATCAGAGAATGAGTTTGACAATGCACAAACCCCATACGGGTAGCCATGTTAAAATGCTTACTATATAACAGAAACTTTTTATATTATTTAGGCATCCCCTACATATTGCACTAAAATTAGTACAAAATAAAAGAGCTAATCACATAACCACACATCATACAGGAAATATAGTTATCCTTGGTATTTTGCATTAGACATTTTTGATAGATAATTTTTAAAAAGTAAATCTGGGCTTATAAATGTTATTTTCAGTAGAGCTTGCAGTATTGTCTGCAAGCGGTTCAAAAACAGACAGAATTTTCATTAATGATACAATACATTTGTTATATACATCTTTAATCAACTAGATGAGCTTACCGTATAAGACCTCTGCTTGTGAAAGTCAGGAAGAAAATGAATAAAGAATTTATACGTACATTTGCTGATTAATCTTTCATGGGAGATGAATTTGATTAAGCTTGGAAGACATGATCAAACTCTATGACTATATTGCCTCACTATCATGCCACACTCACTATTAGTCTGTCCTTATGTTCATTGAATATTGTATTTCTCATCCATTACCAATTCCTTTCAAATTAGGCAAGTCGGTCATAAATTTCAATCTTGGTGGTGGGAGCTAACCTGTGAATGTTTTTGGTGTTTAATTGATACCATCCTGTTCAGGTAAATTCGAGATCAAAATGTTCTTACATTTCATTGATTAAAAGACCTTATAAGCTTTCATGATCATTTACTGTTGACTATTGCAGTAACCTAGCCTAATCACTTATTTCAGTGCGTTGATATATATGTTGACTGAATAGAGTTTGATCCATATCGCATGATGTCATCAACTCTATATTTTTGCCGTTGTGTCCTGATTACAATTACACAATAATCAAGAATCACCATTAATCCTCAGGAATGCACTATCTAGAAACCCCAGTGAGAAAAGTTTTCAAATGAAATGCTTTGATCTTTATTCTTCAATATGATAACTTCAATTTCAAAATGAATTTATAGTATTATTTCATGCATTACAAGTGCTGCTAGACATAGAAGTAAATTGGTTTCCTATCATATATGATGATCACATACGGAGAACTGAACAGTTAGTATTGCAGCTCTTGATAAAATTCATTAAAATTTTCATTCCAACTAAAGGAAGCTCGAGAAGGTTATGTTTTCGGCCCAGTTTGTGTGTGTGTGTGCGTGTGTGTGTGTGTGTGTGTTTGTGTACAGCTTCCTGACACACCGTGTCCTGTATTTCAGTGTTTCATTTATAGATTGCTAACAACCTGAAAAATACTTGCAGTATGTATGTCGATCCAAAGAATGTCTTCTATTCAATGCTCAAAGAAACAACAACTGGAGTTGTAAGCTCTTTTCTACGCATGCCTTCGTCAGTTTCATAATATTGAATGAATTAAGAAACACATTTTGTTAACATAACAACCAAGATACAGGGTCGTGGATGTGCATACATCCACTTTATACTGTAGTTAGATAGATAGATAGATAAAATCAATTAATGATGGCATGCATTACATAAACCAGCGGGAAATGAATATGCCGTGAGAGTTTATTTTCTGATGTAACTGAATCAGCAGCTCTAAACTATCACATATCAATAGCAAAGCAAAGGAAGTGATTGATTACTCTTAGGGATGCTGAAACTCGATACATTTCCTTTCTAAATTGGCCATCCACACGATCCGGACTTTTTCCGGAGAGACGAATTTGTCAAATCAGAAAGAGAAAGAGGAAAAGATTGATGGAATTTAATTTGAATTAATTTTATAATATTTTACTCAGATTTTATTCATTGATAATGCAACTGTATCATATGAATTCAAGCTGAATGTATTATGTATGAAGGATATATAATTTGAAATAGTATATTTTCGTGTTTGTGTTGGAACTCTCGGTAACCTACAATGTGAAAACCAGAAATACTTTGTTGTAGTTAGGAATCTGACCTTGACGTAAGTTGAACTGTTATTTTAGAAGTTTTCATTTTTTTTTTTTTGCTCAATATGCTAATAAATATGGTTCCATTTATAATTATGTATATCTTCACTCAAAAGTTCAAACGTCTATTGACTTGTTCAATCCAATAAACTACAGGCTATATTGCTGAAAGTGAAATCAACGTTGCGATAGGCTTTTCATTCTGGAAGAGTGAATCCCTTCCATGAATCGAGGATGATATCATGTACAGGAATGTAAAATAATTTAAATTTTCTAATTTCCTAGAATCCTATCTCTTAAGTAACAGAAGTAGTATATTTTCAAAGTCAAACGAGGTGTAAAGTTATCCTTAGTTTCATTTGAACTGTATGTGATGTTAAAGGTCATTAAAAAGTTAAGCCCACGATTCAAACTACCTCTGTGGCTAACCCTTAATTTGGGAGGCAAATCGGATGATATATGTTAACAAGCATTTAATCGCAGAAACCAGAGTGATTAATCAATATTTTTTTCAAATAAATAAAGCAGGTAAAGATTATTTTCTAGGCTGCTTGAAGTATGTTGAAACCTGATCAATCCATATATTCTAATATGTCAACCGAATCAAATTTAAATTAACCTTAATAAAACCAATCAAAACCTTAAAGAACATTTTTTGGGCTTTATTCAGTTTAATCCTTCTTATTATGGAATGTTTTTTGTTTTTAGAAAATGAAGATATCTAATTGAATCGTAAAGGTTTTGGATAATTGGAAATCAAAGGTAATTAGTTTAACCAATTCTATGTCACATTTTCTCTAAATATTTTTTGTTGATTAAGAATGAAAAGAGGATTGTAGATTTGTGGATAAAAATAATGAGACAAAAAGGATCATTAAGAGAATGCCTAGAAGCTGGCTGACTAATTATGATTTTAGAATGGATCTTGATAATGAGTTTGAGATATCAAGGTATCTTTTCACACTAGCATTTAAATGTTTTGCTCCTAGAAGGACCTTTGTAATCTCGACTTTTCTTTTCAACAGCGTAATTTATAGAGTAATCAATATATAGGAATTATTTTTTTCTATGTAGACTTAACTTTACATCTTTCCTGAAATATCTATTTCAAAGTTAGTTGCATGCTAGACAATAATTAAAATGTAAAGAGAGTTATTTTACGCATGTGTCATGGGTAGATAGAATAATATAGAAAAGAATGTTAAAACATGTGAATTTTCTACTCTTAAGAAACAGAGAGAGAGGGGGTCCCGCTAGTGTTTACTGGAAACTGTCACCGTCGCTGATGGAGATCAAGATATTTATTAGATGTGCCTAGTTCAGCAGACCTTGAGCATAGCGATCGCCTGTTCGTAGCAATCCGAGGACCCATAGGACAAGGAGAGCAGTGTCGTCGCCGAAGAATATACATTAACGGAAGGTAAACACGCCTCGCTTCAATTATAGGGCCATATGGATCATGATTACACAGCACAGCCTTCGCGAAGATGCTATCAAAGAGGTGTGGTTTTAAGGAAAACCAATAAGGATGAAGAAAGGAGAAAATTTCCTTACATGGAATTGTCCATAGTTAACCCCTCCCATACAGGGATATATAAACTTCAACGGGAACGAGAGAAGGGAGAGTACGAGAGATAGAACGAGAGTTCGAAAAAGCAGAACGGGAGAGAGAGAGAGCGAGAACGAGGGAGAACAAGCACAGGGAAGGAGAGAAAACGTAAGGACCAGAATGCAGACGTGAGCAGCCTTGTACGAGATGTCAGAACGAGTTGACCCCTGCCCTGATCACCGACCACGAAACGCC
>NC_090732.1:106809333-106811833 GCF_036898095.1 Palaemon carinicauda
AATATAAAATTTGTTTCCAGTATTACTTATAACTCAGAAGAAACTCACATATACCCGTTCTCTCTCCTCTTTCTCTCTCTCTCTCTCTCTCTCTCTCTCTCTCTCTCTCTCTCTCTCTCTCTCTCTCTCTCTCTCTTCATGATCTCATCCACACACACGCGCACACACACACACACACACACACACATATATATATATATATATGTATATATATATATATATATATATATATATATATATATATATATATATACATATATATATATATATATATATATATATATATATATATATATATATATATATATATATATATATATATATATATATATATATATATATATATATATATAATATACGTACATATATTAATAATTGGTCTGGGTTCATGTTCCCGTTCATATCTACATCGTTATCTACGAACAAATGTAGGTCGTTCTAGTGTCATCGTGATTTCCTATTGGTTCAGTCCCTATTCTATATAGACTAAATTGTTGCTCAGCATGAAACAAAAACGTCTCAGCAATTTGGGAAATGGTTTGGCAAGAGTCTTTTCATTCTGTTTGAATAATGACTATCCTTTATCGGTCAATCATTCCACTAATGAGCCATGAGCCTATCTGATGGACGTCGTGCTTGATGGACGAATGAAGCCCTCAAATAGGAAATACAATGGATAATGATGTAGAATTAAAGCGCTGCTATCAGTTGGACTAGATGTTTGTCATCTTATTCTGCCCATTGCAGTTTAACCGCTGTTGCGTTAGTGGTAATGCATTAACATTTACAAAACTATTCGCATGTAATACAAAATGTGAAAATGTTTCCTATTGATAAGGAACATAGTTAACTAACTGTGAAATATTTCTTCTTTCATGTTATGGAAAAAAGGACAAAATTTACCATAACTTTTTTATCAATATATATCTCAAGTACCTTAATGATAACCAAGATATATTTTTTTTTATAATTAGTGTGAATATTTTTTCCTATAGGAATCTGTCTTATCGTAGTTAAGTCATCCTTTACTTATTTATAGGCCAAACGTCATCAGGGATTTACAAATGAAAACTTTTTTTTTTCTTTTTTTTTTAACTGTGTGTGACCTTTATGTGCACATTGAGAATCAACTACGCAAGAAGAAAATATCCGTTCTTATGTTCCTAGTCAGTAACAGATAAGAGATCACTTTTTCCAGAAAATGACGGAGAAATAAAAAGATATGAAATTATATCCTTAGGAGCTGTTTCGGTTTACTTGCTTGTTGTTTGTTTCATATATCAAAGTGAGAGTTTATATATTAACACTTCTCATTTATGTGTGAGTTTTTGCTTTATTGGCGATATTTTTTCTTTTTTACCTGAAACCACACAACGAACATACCGAAAGACAGACAGACTGACGAATACATCGACGTAGCCATGAATAAACACGCAACGTAAATCATAATCATCCGCACTCGTGGAGGTTTGGGTACGCCACTTGTAATGTTACTCCTCGTAATTAATCTAAAAAGGGTAAGAAGTATTGGAAAAAATTCTATTATATTGAAATTTCTGAACTTTGACGTAGATGCAAAGCCTCGGGCGTTGTAATGATTCATGAGTATATCCCTTTCTTTTCTAATACATGAGTTTATGAAAAAAAGGGTATATAATTTACACTTACAAGCACATTTATATACACACATGCACACACACACAAATATATATATATATATATATATATATATATATATATATATATATATATATATATATATATATATATATATATATATATATTTGTGTGTGTGTATTTACGTATATGTATATATATATATATATATATATATATATATATATATATATATATATATATATATACATATACGTAAATACACACACACACACACACACATATATATATATATATATATATATATATATATATATATATATATATATATATATATATATATATATATATATATATATATATATATATATATATATATATATATTTGTGTGTGTGTGTATTTACGTATATGTATATATATATATATATATATATATATATATATATATATATATATATATATATATATATATATATATATATATTTATACATATATATTGTGTATAAATATATATTGGACATGTATGTGGATTTGTCATCATTTACGAAAGATTACTAATACCATACCTTGTTACCTTATCTATCCTAAATATTTTTGTTACCTTATTTATCCTAAATAATTTAGGTCAATCAAACGTTCTCGCTTTCCTTTTCTTTCCGAACTGAATCATACCAAAGCATTAAAGAAGACAGCTTTGGAATTAGGGTAATTGACAGAAAATTGCCTTTTCATTGTGCATGACTAATGACCCTTTTTCATGGGCCATTCGTCTCATTAATGACTCATCAGTGTAAAGGAATAAAGGAGACCACATGTCGGTAAAATTTGGAATAATGTGGAATCAGAATGCGGATATAAACAGTATTAGCATGCTTTTGTCA
>NC_090732.1:106834333-106839333 GCF_036898095.1 Palaemon carinicauda
CGCAACTCGGAATTTAGTTTTCATTAAATGATAAACTAAAATTACACAGTAGAGGAACGTGATATATGGAATTAGAAGTAATGAATATATTCCGCATATGTTATCTGATTTTATATATAGTCCCCTAATGTGCTGAATTCGATCTTGAGTAATGGTGCTGTCACATTGCATCTGTTAAGCCCAACGAAACCATTCCGTTTGATTTTAATCTCATCATCATCACCATCATCGTCATCTTCATCTCCTCCTACGCCTATTGATGCAAAGGGCCTCGAGAGGATTCATTGGCTAGATACATCAAAGGATAGCCAGTTACTTGTGATGCGCAGTTTCCTATCTAAGTAAGGCAAGTGACCCCTGAAGGTCCATACTAATTCTAGGCATCTGGAGTAAATGCAGTGAAAATCTCTCCGGTGGCAAATGTTTTGTTTTTTACTCCGTGTCCTGAACTTTTCCTTATCGTCTCCATATTGGGTTCTTACCGCTTAAAGTACTCCACCATCTACACAGAATTTTGCACTGGGTAGCACACGGTTACCCAAACTAGCACTATCTGACAGATACTAAAGAATCAAGATCAATCCACATACAACTGACTGCCTTTCATAAAAAAAAAAAATTTCTCTCTCTCTCTCTCTCTCTCTCTCTCTCTCTCTCTCTCTCTCTCTCTCTCTCTCTCTCTCTCTCTCTCTCTCTCTCTCTCGTCTGAAGCATATAAATTACAATATCAATAATAACGACCGTGTTTCCAAAAAAATCTTGCTTTATTTCTTCGTATCTTTTTCTCGTGTTACGAATTTAGAGTACAATTCAACTACACCCTGAATGAAGTCATGTTTTGAAGCTGTTGACAGACCATTTCATCTGTCCATCATAATGGGTGCTGACTCGAGTAGTTTTTGAAGGAATGGGCGCTGCAGATACAACGTCCCAGTGTTATGTCTTCTTTCCTTCTCTTTCCTCATACGCTAGAACTGAGCATTGTTAGAAGTGGTGCGAATACTAATGCAGCTCCTCTCTCAGCTAGGTGCTTATTGTTGTGAAAACCATGTTGTTTCAGCTACCTAACAATGACTTAAAGACAAATAATCCAGCTATCAGGATAAGTCTCCTCTGTGACATTTCCACTGTGTTGTTAGTGATAACCTTTTCCAGCTCTTCGTTAAAAAAAAATCGATAACAGTCAATGTAATCTAGGTATGCTTGTGTTTTGTTTCTGTTCTTTGGATAATGCATGACTTTTGTCATAATTACTAGTTATTTCATTGTGACAGATTTTTAATCACTTATGGTAAAATTAGATAATGTTCAATTGAGAAATTTGTTCAACTTTTTGCTAGATAAATAATCACACATTTAATTGTTTTAAGTGGTGTATAAGTACAAAAAATGTAGCCAAAACTTGAAATTCTAATTACCGTAAAAGCATTCCTCTAATTTTTGCCTCAAGATGTAAGCAGCGCAGTCACTGACATCATGAGATTAATCAAGGTAATTACCAGAAATCTGTTATTACAGACAAAAAACCGTATCTTAGTATATGATTTTTTTGGCTTGTCAGAATAAGGAATCATTCATACCATGGTCATGAAAATAATGTGCCGAATTTTTCTGTAACTAAGAAATATAATGTGCATTGATAAACAAAGCCTTTCTGATGTTTTTAGATAGTGGATGTTGTGAATTAGGATATGAATGACGTATTCAGCTGAAGATAAAAGTACCTTAATACAAAAGCTACCGAATAATAATGTTTGGGTTCTTTGACTGGCCAGACAGTACTACATTGGATCCCTCTCTCTGGTTACGGCTAATTTTTTCCTTTGCCTACACATACACCGAATAGTTTGGCCTCATCTCTACACATTCTCCTGTCCTTATACACCTAACAACACTGAGATTACCAAACAATTTCTCTCTCTCAAAGGGTTCACTGCTGCAGAGTAATAGTTCAGTGGCTATTTTCCTTTTGGTAAGGGTAAAAGAGACTTTAGCTGTGGGTAAGCAGTTCTTTTAGGAGAAGGACACCCTAAAACCAAACCATTGTTCTTCAGTCATAGGCAGTGCCATATCCTCTGTACCATGGTCTTCCACTGTCTTGGGGTAGAGTTTTCTTGCTTGAGGGTACACTCGGGCACACTATTCCGTATTATTTCTCTCCCTCTTGTTATTTTGAAAATTTTATAGCTTATATATGAAAGATTTATTTTAATGTTATTCTTAAACATCTCCTTTCCTCACTTTGCTATTTTCCCTGATGGAGCCTTTGGGCTTATAGCATCCTGGTTTTTGAACTTGGGTTGCAACTTTGCAAATGATAATAATAATAATAATAATAATAATAATAATAATAATAATAATAATAATAATAATAATAATGGATTTCAGAAAGGGCAAATATAATATATTTTCTGTTCATTTAAGCAGTGTTGAACATGAGGAAAAAAGCGATGTTTACCGTGGAATTTCATAGGAGAGTGAAATTGGTATTGGCCCTTTGAAGATGTCACCAGTTGAAACTGAAATATTTTATTATTATTATTATTATTATTATTATTATTATTATTATTATTAATATTATTATTATTAATTGCTAAGCTACAACCCTAGTTGGAAAAGCAGGATGCCATAAGGCCAGGGGCCCTAATAGGGAAAATAGCACAGTGAGAAAAGGAAACAAGGAAAAAATATATTAAAATTAATATTTTCTATATAAACTATAAATACTTTAACAAAACAAGAGTAAGAGAACTCTATCCCAAGACAGTGGAAGACCATGGTACAGACGCTATGGCACTACACAAGACTATAGAACAATGGCTTGATTTTGGAGTGTCCTTCTCCTAGAAGATCTGCTTACCATAGCTTGAGAGTCTCTTCTACCCTTACCAAGACGAAAGTAGCCACAAAACAATTACAGTGCAACGGATAGGTTTGCATAAAAGCAAATGGGTGTTACAGACTGATACACACACAAACACAGCCATTCCAACACCTTTTAAAAACATAACAGATAAGACCCCTCACACGTCTCGAACTGTCGACCTAACTACGCCATGACTCCTCGCTGCTGAGAGGAAGGGCGATGGTGGCTGGTACAACAACACACAAACATACGATACCGGGGTCTAGGCTACGTCAGGTAGGGCAGCTGGTCGGGACTACAGTCTACCCCAAAAGACAAAAGCAAAGTCCTTCAAAAGAAGGCAACCGTGTGACCCCATACGAATGGAAAAAAAAAGCACGTTAATAGAAGAAGTTAACCCCTTTGGTAGAAAAGAATTGTTTGGCAATCTCAGTGTTGTCAGGTGTATGAGGACAGAATAGAATCTGTAAAGAATAGGCTAGACTTCGGTGTATGTGTAGGCAAAGGGAAAGAACCATAACCAAAGAGAAGGATCCAATGTAGTAATGCCTGGCCAGTAACTCTCTAGCGGTAGTATCTCAACGGGCGGCTGGTGCCCTGCCCAACCTACTAGCTGCAAATTATTTTTGCTATCTACCACAGGGTTTCATATGACCTAGAAATATAATAACTTTAAACGCACCTTTCTGAATATACTTTCTGTTTGATAATAATACAAAAGGCTCGCATGGAAGAAATGAAGGAAGTTTAAACAAAAACAAAAAACATTTGTGGAAAATGAATAAAGATTTAGCGAAGCTAGATGCCAATGTATTTAATGGGAATTTACAACTGGCTAAAGTTGAAAACTGTTTCCGACATCAAAAAACCTTTGAAAGTCAGATTTAGGAAATTTTAAATAAATATACGTCAGAAAACTTTAGGATTACTAAGATAAAAAAAAAAATAGACCAAGGAGCAGCATAGAGTAATTCTAATGCAACGGTGGAAGTCGTGTGTGGTGAATCAAAGTGTTATATCTTGAAGAGAAACTATTATAAATTTGGTTTCTCAAGGAAATAACCACCTGCAATGCACGCTTCAGGCCATTTTTATACATTTTTTTTTTTATTTTCACAAGGAATTTTCTTGGAAGAAAAAGAAATGCCCATAGAAGGCATGTTTATTATGACATGATAAGAGAGGATTTATTTTATAACCATGGGATGGTCAAGTTGATTAATGTAAATCAGTAAATTACGAATTAAGATGAAGTAACATTTGAAATAACAACGAAATGTCTTTATATTATCACTCTTTTGATAGAAGTGAATAATAGTTTTGGAAATGAATTAGGAAATATAAACTGAAGTTTTTTTATTACATCTGAACTAGGTAAATGAGATGATCATCTACTTTAGTTATAGAATTGGATTTTATGTCCGTCTGGAATCAAGAAAACCTTACAAAAGTTTATTATCTCTCATGTGAGAACTGGAAGTCAATTATCATCATGTAGGCTAATAAGGGAAAAAATAGGTAAGCATGTACGGTGTAGGAATTCTATTGAAGCAGCTAAAATCAGTAAATATTTTCATTTAAAACTTTACAATTTGGATCAGAATTTCTCTCTCTCTCTCTCTCTCTCTCTCTCTCTCTCTCTCTCTCTCTCTCTCTCTCTCTCTCTCTCTCTCTCTCTCTCTCTCTCAGGCACATAGCCGAAGAAGAAAACGTAAAATCCTAAACATTTCACGTTTAAACGTAAAAGATTTCAACCAGAATTTCATTATACCTGAGATGAAAGTAATTAGTTATTTTTCAAAGATGTTTTTCCACTCGAGCCCGAATGAAAGAAGGGTAGGTATTTCGGATTTAATTGAATAAGAAGACCTCTCTGACTTCTGAAACATTTTGTGAACGCTATATACATTTCCATGGGTATACTGAATGTGAGCGAGGTTTATGAATTTGTAATAAAATCTGGAACTTTATCTTATTTTTCTTACTTTTCATTTCGGGGATTATTAACATCGCCAAGATTAAATAGTTTACATCATAGTGTATCGTCGCTACACAATTATTACCATTGCATTAGACACGCCCCATTGCAAAATTATTATTATTATTATTATTATTATTATTATTATTATTATTA